>NC_061794.1:4900350-5167850 GCF_021462225.1 Girardinichthys multiradiatus | reverse complement strand
ACATTTACAGTGACAGAATTGTTCTGTTTGTGGGACTTTGTTAATTCTGAGCCATAAACACTGGTCATCTCTGCATGTGGCAACTAAGGTCAGCAGAGGAGCAGCAAAGACTCATGAGACAAGCCACACCCAGTATACCTTTAGCCATTAGCTAAGGTGATAGATACTTGCCAAAGGTCATGGCAAAAATGCCAAAATACTGATGTTTTATGGAGCTCTGAAAGTATCAAAATGTGACTGAATAGCTTAGTTACTAATTTTGTACCTGAATACAGAAAATAAACAGCAAAAAGACAAAGATTTCCTAAAAGCTTTCAGTCTTTTGGTCAAACATCATAAAGTACATTTCACATGATCAAATTTTTACTTAATCTACACTTTCAAAGTAATAATCAAATGTGCATTTGTTAATATGAGACTAAATCTGATTTAGAAAGGAATGTAGGTTAGCAAACCCAATAAAACCAGTAAGAAAACCTAACTGTATTCCATTGAGAGTTACACTTAGCTCACTTACATCACTGGTTTGGTACGTGTTTAGTACAAGAGAAAAAAACAAAACAAAATGTAGGGTAATTTTCAGTAATTTACACAGAAAATAACCTAGACAAAAACAGAGGCAGCCAAAAAACACTACCCTTCCAAGTGAAGAGACTATACAATGATTTTCAGCCATATGCTGAAGAACAATTTGAAGATCAAGACTGAGATTATCTCATTGTTTTCTCTTAGAAAATAGAATGACCTAAAATGAGTGTGAGTGTTTATTTGTTATAATTTGGCTTGAACCTCTTGCAAAATAAATAATTACGCAGAACTGAACAACGTTTTCTGATGTGAAGTTGAATCAATGACTACCCACAGGGTGTCACACAGTTTGAGCACCAAGTGTAGCTTGTTCAGCTCCTGGAGGTGTTCATTTAGCATCTGGAGGAACTATTAAATGCAACGTGTCACGTTAAACATAATTTATTAGACAGCACTGAGCTTCTGAAATGTCAGTATTTTCACCAGGGAACCTTGTCACACTCCAAGTTCTCATTTTTGTTACTTAAGAATAGCTCCCCCAACCCCTTTTTGAAGATCTAACAGTTTCCATTAGAAATCACTGAATATTTCAGAATTCATAAAATGTACATGGAACTTTAACCTTTAACCTGCCAGTTTGGACGTTAAAGTCTACACTGATTCTTTTTTGATGACTCACCTCAGCACTCTGTCGTTGGGACTTCCTTTGAGGTGTTCGCTGCCCAGCTGAGAGAGATGCTGCTTATCGTGGGTCTTGGAAAGCTTCTCTGCAGCAGCGATCGGGCATCCAGAGAGACTGGGAGAATGAAGGTACAGAAATGTCAATGAATTTTAAAACAACACCAAGTTGCTGACAACATAAATCCACATCACACTGATGCAGGCTGACACATTTGCTGTCCTGCATGCATGTGTTTGCAAATACTCAAAGGAAAATGAATATACTGTGCAAAAGCCTGTCCTGCAGAAATGCTTTTAAATGACACAGATTAACAATGGCACAGATGGGATACCTGCGGTGTGTGTTGCGGTTACTGTTTACGTGGCCCTGGCCAGTACAGCCAGGAGTTGGACACTTCAGCACATTTTCATGCATGGCCAGAACTGAGCAGAAGAATCACAGATTTAGAAAAAAAACAAAAACACAATATATACAATTTTATGCCCTTCTATTTAAATCTATTTAGAGGTTTGTCATCGGACTAATAATTGTAAAATACATTTATTTTTCTTGTTCTTAAACACTTTATTTCCCAAATCCAGCTCCACAGAACTGCCAGCCTGCACTATCCAAAATGTTTAAGGCTCCGAGTGTAAAACAAACTTTAAAAAAAACCCAGTTGTACCCTTAAGTGAGACCAAAATCAAAATGTGACATTCGGACAACCGTTTAAACCACAAATAAGAGGCCATTATGATTCTGTCATTGTGAAATGTCCTCTCCTGAGAAATATGTTTGCATTCAGAGAAAAGACAAACCCAAACTCACTCTCTGGGGGGATCCGGTCCTTGTGCGGACAGCCTGACAGGCTGCGGTGGTGGGGGTAAAGGCCAGTCACATGGCCTGTCCCGTCACACCCTGGCGTGGGACACTTGTTCTCTCTCTTCTCTGGCCTCTCTGGAAAAGGACAGAAAGAAAGAGTAATGAAAGGGGCAAGAAGTAGGTAGGAGAGTGGAAAGTGGGATGAGAAACGAGGACAAGAACGAGTGGTTAATGCCATCAGACCGTCTGCTTGGCTGAGCATGAAATCTAGACATATTTCGGACAACTGTACCACAGCAACACCATCCATATGTCGTCATGTCTTGTGCATCTGTGTAAACACACAGGTGTTTTCTGTATTACCCTAAATGTAATACTGTAAAAGTCTTCATAGATGATTGTGTTATTATCCTAAAAGATCTGATTATGTGCCCTTCATGCTACAGTGATGTGACATTTTCAGCAAAAACTAAGACACCCTTTACAATCTATCCTTAATTAAAGAGGTCTAGTTTCACTTAAAATCTGGTACCGGTGTAGGACACCAAATTCATCTCAACCTCTGTTTAGCTTCACTGCTAAGGAACCATTTACCACTTCCTTCTTTCTCTGTCAAACTGTTGTTTGCTTTTATTTTATTTTTCTTTAAATGTGGTCATGTAGTGTACAGATGAAATACTAGTCAGTATCTTACCCACATTATAGTGCTGGCAGAGAGGTACTAGTCAGTCAAGTCAGGCTAAATTTACACTAACATACATGTAACTAAAAACCAAAACTTCAAAACTGTTTCAGCAAACGTCAAATTCCACACAGATGCTTAGGTTGGCATTATTTTAAATATTTAGAAAAAGATTTAACCATATAATTTTGTGCATAGCAATACAACTATGCCTTCCGGTCTTATTTGAGAATGTGTGTTTTGTAGTTTTACAGACCTAAGGTTAAAATCTGTAAAAGCCATTAAAAAAGGAGAATGAAGGTATCAGAGATTACCAGACAGTCAGGCATTAAATAAAGGGTTGTAGAAAACAATAGCAGGTGATTCTGGGAACAATAATAATAGGGAACAAAAGTCTTAGCGTGAGGGAAAAGACTTATATCCCTAGTGGTTCCTGTTCTCAGCCTTTTATACACGTATAAACACAGATGGCAATAACTGGAATATTCAGCAAACCTGATTTAAATTTTTAGTTATTAGGCTACAAATACATGTGCTATTATTTGTTTTGAACGTCCCAAATTTAAAAAGGAGTCAACTTGGCCTGCTCAGTTCAATGTTTAATTCGATTTAAATCTGTATGTAATGTATTTCATTATTAAAGATGGTAAACACAAGAAAGCAGATTTTCTTCTTCATCCCCACTGGTGGTTAGACTGTTCAATTCTACTCTATAAGAACTGGCTCTTTTAATTTGAAAGGTTCCACGATTGTCCAAATGATAGTAGATAGCTGATGGATCCAAGGCTGAAACAATTAATTGGCTTAATTGTGATGATTAATCGATTATTGTGATGATCGTCAACCAAATTTGTAATCGAATCATGCTTAACTGGTGTATACAGACTCTAAAACATGCTATTTTCTGAAAGAATGTCCGACTCAGAGCAATAATTAAGCCAAAACTGTGCAAAAAATATATACACTTTGCATTTAAGATGAAAAACCTTCTTTGTCTGTAAATCTGCTTTAGCCAGAACGTCTCAAGTGACATAGCTTTAGCTTCATCTAAGCATAGTTCATTTTCTGAAAAATTTCTGTACAATTGCACCTTGCAACAAAATGCATTTTCGTTTTTTTATTTTTATTTAAAGACGTTATTATTAAAATGCCATGTTCTGCGCACTAAACTGAGTATTTTTTTTTACATGTCTTTGCAATTGATAATGAATTTAGAATGTGCAATAAAAGTTCAAAACACTTGTTTATTGGGGTAGGTTAATTTATTGAGAGTATCTATTGTTGGATTAATCTATTAATTAAAAAAATATTCAGTAGATTAATCGATTACTTCAATAATCCACAGCTGCAGCCCTAGATGGATCTAACCAAAATTGCAAGCTCAAGCTTTTCTTAACTTAGTTTAAAATGTTCTAAGAAATGTACCTTTCAACACTGTAACTTATATCAATATCAACCTGAAAACCCAACCATAAAGATAAACAACATTTTTCCTGTTGTAATCCCACTCAATTTTTTGAGTCAAATCTACTTTCTATGAATTGAAATTGTCCAATCAAACTGCCATTTTTTTCACCTTTCAGAGGAATTAAAAACATGTTCTTTAGCCTTTTAACCATTTACTTCTCACTGAGCACCATTTGGTTACAACTACAAAACATCTAAAAATCATCACATGTATCTAGGCTAAAATTGGGGTACATTCATTTGAAAGGTAAATGTCAGCATGTAGCTGAGACTGGTGTGAGTAATTAAATATTGACAGGATGAGGGGCTGAACTTGCCAACTTTGGTTTATCAGATCAGTATTTTATCTCAGTGAGTTGACTACACACAACACATTGTGCTACTATTGTATAAGTCTATGAACAGTCAGGTGTGTCAGTATGAAATAATTGAAAAAAACGTTAGTGTTGCCACAGGTTTAAATACCACCATCAGGTGTTTGTAGGGGAGTTTTGATAATTCATGTTGAACATTGTCTGTTTATTTTGTAAATTCAAATTTTAATCGCTTTCGAATCTGTCTCTCATGATATCTAGGCCTCACCTTGTCCTGTTGCACAGTTTGATCAAACTTATTAACCTGCATTAAACTAATGATAAGTCTTTTACAAATATGTGAGTATGTCTTCATCTTAGTTTTCAATTCAAAAAGCATTTTTTGCACATTGATGTAACTATAATATTCCATCTGAAAAGAGGTTAAAATTAATAATTAATCCCAAACTTCAAAGACATTGAGATGTGATCTAGCTTGGTTTGTGCTAGATCAAACCAAGCTAGCAATGTCATGATTTTCAGACATTGCTCATGTTATTTTACAATTTAAATTTTTTACGAGGAATATAAAAATGAACGAATGAGATCTAAACTGCAATGACAAAATACGATATAAAGTAATTTAGCCCTTAAAAAAGATCACATGCGGGAATCCTCAAGGGGCCACTCTCAGGCCACTTTCATTCAATATTTTGATTCTGCCCAAGCAGATGGTTATAGAGAATTGCTACATCCGCAATACCTATGTTGATGATACACAGTTTTACATTTCTGTGTCAACACATAACCACAGTCCCTGAGTGTTTCCACAATATCAGTTTATAGATGGGACAGAACATATTGTTCTTGGTCCTAAAGTTAGAGACCAGTACTCGGCTAGACTAAATTAAGTTAAAAAAAAACTACAGAGTATCCCAGAAACTTAAGCATACGTGGAGATTGAAGCTTTCACAACCACTTAAAGTCTATAATTAATTCACCCTCCCGCCACCCTAAATAACTTTCTGTGGAACCTTGTACCTCCTTAATATCAGGGGTTGTAACATTATTCTTTTCTGCAGTTTTCTAGTAAAGACCAAGCATATTTAAGTCTTTTTTTTTTTGTTACCTTTACTCATCAGCAGCTGGACAAAACGGGAAGACATGCTTTGAATAGCCCAGGGCCGGGAATTGAACCGAGGACACTGAGTTGAGAACTGCAGCCTCTGCATATGGTGCTCCTGCTCTACCACTGAACCACAGGGCGCCCTAACTAATCTCTATTAAATTAGATTTGTATTGTTTGTTTCTACTTATGTAATGCATAAACATTTCTATTATTTTTTTTAAATATTTCTTGTCTTTAATGTAATTTGTTTTTAACTTACAACACTGTGTGTATTTCACAAATAAACCGGTTTTGCCTAACATACCCTTTGATTGATAGGTAGCCAATTAGTTTCAATTATTTATTTATTTATTTATTCATTTACTTATTATTGCTGTGATCAGGTACAAAAACAAAATGTATTTAATAGTAATGTTTTAATTAAAATTGTGGCTGTTTGACCACTTGTTTTTTATAGTTTTTTTTAACGAATAAATACTGTTTGTAAAAAAATCAAAAATCTTGGATCTCCCAACTGATTTTGGAGGTAGGCCAGACAATATCTGTACCACCAGAGAGTGGAAAGAGGAGCAAGAGGATGGATCCTCTGTTGGCCTTCAAATTGAATGTTAACGAGACATGCATCTCCTAATTAGCGACGAGGAGAACATGAACGCCACCACAGGAGGGAGCCGGGGCCAAGGAGAGGGCAGTACTACCAGGCATGTAATCACACTGCTGCTTCACCGTGAGCATGACAAGTGGGCAGCGTGCCAACAGTGAAATAAGAGGGCCGAGCACATGTAAACAAACACTCCACACATGTTAACGGCAGAGAAACCCGCTCTCATCCTTCTCCTCTCTTGACATGCTGTCTCCTCGGCCTCTCTTTAAGCACTTCTTCTCCACACTTCGGTGTTGTCTGTTCAGCTGGAGCCTCTTCATTCACGTTACAATGGAGTTTGGAGGATCAAAACAGCCTTCTGTGACTCATCACTGTTTATTTGGTACTCTGTGCTGTGTTTATCTGTACACTTTGCTGCCATCATTAAGGCTTGGATGTAAACATTCATGGTGATTTACTTCAAAGTTTTCCCATGCTTTCAGACAACTGTTTGTTTTTCTCATAAATATCACAGCGTATAATATATATATATATATATATATGTGTATATATATATATATATATATATATGTGGAATTATATACTGAACAAAAAAGTGTGAAACAACTGAAAATATGTCTTATATTCTATAATTCTATTATGGCAAGAAAAAAGCAGCTAAGTAAAGAAAAACGAGTGTCCATCATTACTTTAAGAAATGAAGGTCAGTCAGTCCGAACAATTGGGAAAACTTTGAAAGTGTCCCAAAGTGCAGTCGCAAAAACCATCAAGCGCTACAAAGAAACTAGCTCACATGAGGATCGCCCCAGGAAAGGAAGACCAAGAGTCACCTCTGCTGCGGACGATAAGTTCATCTGAGTCACCAGCCTCTGAAATCGCAGGCTAACAGCAGCTCAGATTAGAGAACAGGTCAATGCCACACAGAGTTCTAGCAGCAGACACATCTCTAGAACAACTGTTAAGAGGAGACTGTGTGAATCAGGCCTTCATGGTAAAATAGCTGCTAGGAAACCACTGCTGAGGACAGGCAACAAGCAGAAGAGACTTGTTTGGGCTAAAGAACACAAGGAATGGACATTAGACCAGTGGAAATCTGTGCTTTGGTCTGATGAGTCCAAGTTTGAGATCTTTGGTTCCAACCACCGTGTCTTTGTGCGGCGCAGAAGAGGTGAACGGATGGACTCTACATGCCTGGTTCCCACCGTGAAGCATGGAGGAGGAGGTGTGATGGTGTGGGGGTGCTTTGCTGGTGACACTGTTGGGGATTTATTCAAAATTGAAGGCATACTGAACCAGCATGGCTACCACAGCATCTTGCAGCGGCATGCTATTCCATCCGGTTTGCGTTTAGTTGGACCATCATTTATTTTTCAACAGGACAATGACCCCAAACACACCTCCAGGCTGTGTAAGGGCTATTTGACCAAGAAGGAGAGTGATGGGGTGCTGTGCCAGATGACCTGACCTCCACAGTCACCGGACCTGAACCCAATCGAGATGGTTTGGGGTGAGCTGGACCAAAGAGTGAAGGCAAAAGGGCAAACAAGTGCTAAGCATCTCTGGGAACTCCTTCAAGACTGTTGGAAAACTATTTCAGGTGACTACCTCTTGAAGCTCATCAACAGAATGCCAAGAGTGTGCGGAGCAGTAATCAAAGCAAACGGTGGCTACTTTGAAGAATCTAGAATATAAGACATATTTTCAGTTGTTTCACACTCTTTTGTTCAGTATATAATTCCACATGAGTTAATTCATAGTTTTGAGGCTTTCAGTGTGAAGCTACAATATTCATAGTCATAAAAATAAAGAAAACTCTTTGAATGAGGTGTGTCCAAACTTTTGGTCTGTTCTGTATATATATATATATATATATATATATACATATATATATAATATAATATAATATAATATAATATAATATTATAAAATTCAGATGAGAACAATGACTCTCCTAAATGTGACATTAAAGCTGAGCTGTCACAAAAGAAGAATCCCTGAATGAAAAGTAATATTGTTTGTTAAATTGCAAGTAAACAATGTATTGACTGCATTTAGTTAATCTCCAAGAAGAAATAGTTTGTGTCACAACATTACAAATAAAATCACCATTTTGGTACTTGCTTAATTAAAATTTTTTCACCTTCCAAACAAGGTGGGGATGAATTTTATTTAAGGGGTAACAACTTAGTTCGGTCTGGCACAGATTTTTATTATTTAAGGCCACAATAACATGTGGCAGCTTTTTCAGAATCCTTTCCATCCTCATCCCTGATACTCATACCTGTAGTATCAGGAGTTGAATGCCTCCAGCAAATCGTGTAGCCTCAGGTTACATGGCCAATTTAGAATAATCTATGTGTTTTTATACCTAACAAGGACATTCACAGTGAGTGAAATTATTCATCAGCAGCTGCAGCTACAGAAAGCAGCTGAAACAACAGACATGACATTTTATGATGCTTTATGAAAAGGGTAATGTTTATGAAGCAGCTTTATCTGTATATTTTCCCCTATACAATTTACTGGGACTGCATTGAAAAATTTTAAAAGCTGAATTATTGACAAGTCATATCAAAACAAAGAAAAAACATTACCATAGAACTTCATCAACAGGAGCAAGACAGTTTACTGAAGATTGATATATGTTCAAAATTCAGTAAGTAATGGCTGTCCGCACTCAAATCATCATGATACATCAGCTTTTTGATAATCAGTAAATTATGAGACAATCTAGAAATGGTACATCACACAACTTATGGTTTCTAGCTATGCAAATATTTAAAACCAATAACATTCCCAAAATAAGCAACAAACCATCCATGCTATGAGGTGATTAACAGATGTTACACAATAAATAAGAATATGTGTAAATTAAAATATTTAAATAACTTCTAATTATTTTGTAAACAGTCAGTGCCAGGTCAAATGTCAGACAGTTTGATTAAATGAAACATACTTCCATGCAATAGATAAAAAAAGAAAAGAAAAAAGTGTTTGTTTATATTAATTTAGGTGCAAAATAATGCAAAATAAAAGGCAATACAGTAGTAGTAGTAGATAGCCTCAGCTTAAATTAGGAAAATGTTTACATTAGGTAGGAGGTTTTTAGGGTATGATTTCTTTGGGTAAAAAAACCCACAGTTTTCAGCATACTTACACAAATGTATCATATCATCTATTTGTTATCCCATCAGTTATTCCAAACACTGAAAATAATATTATTCCAGTTTTATTATTTTCTGTAACATTTATCGTTATTTTGGTTTTGATACATAGACTTAAGCAAAAACCAAAAAGCACCTTATATACCTGTTTATTGGAACCGCTTTGCAGACTTACTTGCGGCTTGCCAACAGTAGTTTTAAAGCTGAGTGAGGTGTGGCGCTGATTTAGTTTTCACACCATGACTGTGCACGTCTCGCAACCAGAAATATTTCCAAACAACTTTATCTTTGTTGTGAAGGAAAAGTGTAAGAAATTTTAGTCAGCTGAGCAACAATGCGCAGGAATAGGTGAGGGAGGGGCAGCACTGCATTACTCTATGTTACATACAGACATAGAAAACTCACAAAGGATTTTACTGTAAAACCTTTTTGGCGAAAATGTTTGTGGTTTTGGAACCTTAAGTATTTCTAACCCTTGGCCTGGTATAAAGTTATTACTTACTGGAAGAAGATCACCATGTGGTGTTTAATGGAGCACATGCTTCCAGTTATTACATTATTATTATTAGTAGGATTATTAACTCCCTGGTTGCATCAGGCATAGCAAAGGGCAAGAAAATATAATCTAATGCCTTGAAAAAGACAAGCTGTATGCTATGTTTACCATCCATTACAGCATTGCTCTTATGTGGACAGCTTTATAAAAATATCTTAGTCCTTTTTTATTTTCTTTAAACACAATGAAAACACATGGATGAGAGCACTGATCGCCTGACTACTATCATCTGACTTTACGTATCTGTGCGGGATGTCTGGTCCATGAAGGTTTGGTATCAGTGCACCCCTAGTTGACTGGAGTCCTGATTGTCTACACATCTAAGCAGAAGATGGCAAAACTAAATTTGTTGTGTAGCTAAAGTATTTTGGGGATAAATATATGAGAGGACTGGCCAACCTTTGCCGAAGTAGGTCTTCCGGATGATGTCCAGGTGCTTGGGTCTGTCCTCAATGGTAAAGTATCTCTGGTGGTGGAGATCTGGAGCACGGAGCAGCTCTCTGGGTCCAGCCGGCTTCACCTGCTCAGCCTTCAGAGCGATGGCCTGTTCCAGGAGACCCAGGTTCCCTCTGGTCATGTCGAACATCTCCGACTCGTCTGTCACCGTGGAACGCTGCGACAGGCTGTCTTCATCATCCCGCTCATCGTCTCCATCTAAGTCATCACAGTCTTTCTCCTCTGACCTGTCAGATCGCACTTCAATAATGTCAGGAGATGCTGATGATGAGGCCTTGTGGATTTTGTAGTTCTCCACTCTGGGAATGGAGAAGTAGTCATCAAGAGGGCTGGCCCTGTGGGAGCTGTAGCTTAAAGGAGGGCTGGTTTTGAAGTTTTGAAGTGAGTCGTATTTGTTGCTGCTGTAGTCCTCCTGAAGTAAGTGGTTTTCCATCTTAATGTGTGTTCCCTGAGCTGCTGCTGTGCTGGTGATGGTTCGGACGGCAGTTGGCACATCAGATATGGAGAGGAAAGGGCTCCTTTGGTCCTCTTCATCTTTCTCATCATCTTCCTCATCTTCTGCTAGGGTTTCCTGCATCTGTTGCACTGATACCACCATCTCCTCCTCCTCTTCACCTTTGATCTGTTCATTATGGCTCACATGGTTGCTCATGTTAACATGCTCCTCTTGTTCTTCCTCCACCTTCCTCCCCTCATCCTGCAGAACAGATGACTCCTCCAGTACTGTTTGTGCCTCCTCCTCTTCCTCCTCGCCCTCATGCATGGCCCCCTCCTGCTCATACTTTACTTCTTCACCGCTTTCAGCTGCCACGCTGACATCTTCAATCTGTTGCACAAGCACGCTCACAGCGTGGCCGTTAGAGACCCGGCTCAGGTGGAGCAGAGAGTCGGCCACCTCTTCGGTGCTCTGTGAAGGAGGACAGCACACCTTGGCTGCAGGTGATGGGGCGCGTAGCTCCGGCTCAACGATCACACACTCTTGCTCTGTGGAGGCAAAGAAAAAGAGGTTACAGCAGTGACACAGAGGAAAGTCTGAGTCACGCAGTGAGCTCAAGCTGTTATCAGCAACATCCCTGTCATCACTTGCATCAACTCACTGCCTGTGAAGTGACAGTGCAGTAAAAACAACCTGCTGTGACAAATCTGCACATTAAAGCAGCTTGTAGAAACAGAAAGAGAATTGATCCAGTTGTAATCAAGAGGTATTGCAACGCATTTCGTCTTACTTGTGTCCTCACTTTCTTAAAGATGAAGAGACATACCACTCATACACCCTGCATATTTTAATGTTTTTGCTTTAAAACCATCCAAACTTTCTACTAACTTTTAAAGTTGTGTTAACCAATACCTTTGTGGACTTTTTACAGTTTTAGATGGACTTTGGTTGCTTTTCACTTAGTTTTTTTCTCATTGTATGGTCACAAAACATTGACCTTCAATACCCTGCAAAAGTATTCACAGCCACTGAACCTTGTCACATTTTGCCGTAAACCATCTTTCCATCAACTCAGATCATTTTACTTTACCTTCTGAACAAAAGCATTCCCATAGACAATGCTGTCATTACCATGTTGACTAAGGTCATATTGTTTTGCACAAGTGGCAATTGTGACACCCTTCATGTAAATCTTGGCTCTTTGATTCCATATTTAAAAATCCACTGCCACCAATCTGTGGGTGAAATTAGATGGCGAACTTAGATTTGACACATAAGTCACTTCTGTAGTAAAGACAGCTGTGACAAATTGCCAAAATCAAGACCATTTTGTCTAGGCAGGATTTTAAAAAGATCATTAACACTTTTATTTTTTTACAACTTGATTATTGCAACACGCTGTACTCAGGGTCAGACAGACTTCTCTGCCTTCAAATTGTCCAAAATACAGCTGCTCGTCTTCTAACTCAATCACACAGATGAGAACACCTCACTTCTGTGCTGGCAGCTCTTCTCTGGATCTCTGTGAGCTACGGAATTTCAAAATGATTTTATTTGTTTCTAAATGTCTTAATAGCCTCACTCCGCCATATGTCTTGGACTTATTTCACCCATACTCTGCTTCACAGATGCTAAGGTCAGCCAACCAGCTACTGTTGAGCATACGTGGCTTAAGCTCATAATTGATCGGGCTTTTGCAGTTATGGAACGGGTTAGCCAGAATCCTTCACTGTCTTCTTTTAAATACTTTTCAAAGACTCATTTTTTTCCCTGACATTCCACACAGCATGAGTTGTTTCTAACATTTTTTTATGTCTGTTTTTACTTTACTATTACTATTCTTTTAAGGAACAGAGCTTTGGTCAATCATCTGTTGTTTTTTATTGTGCTTTATAAATAAATTGGATTGAACATGATGTTTCATGGTGGGGAAGGTGGGTTTAGGGTTATGTACAGTAGTCCTTTTTTACATCACATTTTGTGTGTAGGGCAAAACGGTTAATTTGGTCTCATCTGACCAGTCCAATTTTGTCCATGTTTGCTGTGTCCCCTACATGACTTGTTGCAACATGAAAATGGGACTTCTTCTGGCTTTCTTTTAATATTGGCTTTTTTCTTTCATTCTTTCATAAAGGCCAGGTCTCAAGTCTCCAGACTTTGTCCCGAGCTACAGTCAGGTTTCAAGTCTCTAATGACTGAAATAAAGCATTTTGGGACATGCCTGAAACCCCTTCCAGAACAGACGCCCAAGCCACCTCAGCTGACTCCTCTCGATTTGGAGGAGCAGCAGCTCTACTCCAAGCTCCTCCTGGATGGCCGAACTCCTCACCATATTACTAAGGGAGTGCCTGCCTGGAGGAAGCTCGTTTCAGCTGCTTGTATCTGGGATCTCGTTCTTTAATAGATAAGGTTAGGAATGTAGACCGACCAGTAAGTCGAGAGCCTTGCCTTTTGGCTCAGCTCTCTCTACACCTCAACAGAACAGTGACTGCAGTACTGCGGTGGCCCTACTGATTCATCTGTTGATGCCCCGCTCCATTCTCCCCTCCGCTCATGAACAAGACCCCGAGATACTTAATCTCCTCCAGTTGAGGCAAGGAACTCTCTTCCAACTCAGAGGAAAATTATGAAGAGGACCAGTGTCTCAAGGCAGCCCTGCCAGAGTCCAACATGCACTGGGAACAGGTCTGACTTAACGCCGGCAATACAGACCAGACTCCTGCTCCACTTCTACAGAGACCAGATGGCCCCTAGTAAAGGACCCCAGACTCTGTACTCCTGGAGCGCCCCCTACAGGGCACCATAGGGGGCGCGGTCGATTGCCTTCTCCAGGTCCACAAAGCACAATTGGACCGGTTGGCCAAACTCCCATAAACCCTCGAGCACCTTGTAGAGTCTATAGAGCTGGTCCAGTGTTCCACGACCAGGACGAAAGCCACACTGCTCCTCTGAGTTGGTGGAAATGTATTGCACTAAATCTGGTTTGGATGGTTTTCATTTATCTCACTCTGAGCAGGAAGTTTTTTTCTCAATTATAAATAGGAAAAATGTTCAAAGGTTTAAATTACAATACAATGAACAAGACAAGGTCTAATAAGCAAAATAAATAAATGAGTGTTGAACTTCTAAATGAATGGAACAGGAAGTGCTTTTATTTTGATATTTTAAGCCAGAAGTGTCCTTGTAATGTCGCAGAGCTTAACAGTGAGAGAGTGTCAGAGGTAAGCTAAGTTTGTTTTGTTCTGTTATGATCCAAAGTCATTTAATACATCGTTCAGCTGGAGAGACATACATGTGGTCATTATTATGAAGCTACAGCTAACATGAACAGATTGTTATGAGCCATTAACATCCCATAATAACCCGCCAATGTCACTGGTTGAACATCAAGCTCATCCTTTCACTGTGAAACACATGCAGTCTATAGCTTACACACAGGCTTCCTGACACTCTTCATTACATGGATTAAAACTGTTACTAAGACTCGAGTCTTAGACCACAAGTCCAAATCAAGTCTCAAGTCTTGAGGCCACAAGTCTAAGTCGAGTCTGAAGTGTTTATTTTTGCAACTAAAGTGCGGCTTGATTCAAAGTCTCAAACTCGAGTCGCTGTCTCTTATTTGTGGTTTGCATAGTATCCTGTCATCAGATTCTTCCACCACTCAGGATATCTGCAGCTCAACATATTCCCACAGCCTGTCAATTTAGGCACATAGTCATGTTTTGATGGATTTGCAGTTGGGCCCTAGTCTTTGTATTTTCTTCACAGATCAGCTGGATTTATACTGAGTTTAAATCATATTTACTAATTAGGTGACTTCTGAAGGCAATAGGTTGCAGTTTTATTTAGCGCTGTCAGACAAAGGGGGCTAAATGCAAATGCATGCACACTTTTCGGAATGAATCTTTTTCCTCCCACTTCACTGCTATGCACTAGTTTGTGTTGATCTATCACAGAAAATAACAAAGATGTTAGTTTGTGGGTGGAACATCACAAAATGTGAAAAAGGGGTATCAATACTTTTGAAAAGTACTGTATGAATCATTCATACGTTGGTGTTATGTTTACAAATAACAGGCAAAAAAGCAAAATGTAATTGGACATAATGGCCTCAATGCCTTGCTGCGTTTCTGATTTCTGTAATTGAATCTATAAGAAATTCCAAGCAAAATATGAATCTGAAATTACTTTGGTCTTCCTTAGGTTTTTTTTAGGACACCCTCCTGTTTCCCAGAGATAGCTCTTTGTAAATCTACTTATTAGTACAAAGATACTTTTTTCTGTCAAACTGTGGTAACTTTAACACTTTACCCCAAATGCAATTTGCTTCATAAATATGCAAAGTGGCTGATGTGACTGTCATGTAAAAAACATTTGGTTATATAGACAATGTATTTCACTGTTGGCTCCCTAGCTGATCATAAAACAAGTTGGGTTGAATGCAGAACACAAACACGATCACAGGCAAGAAAAAAGAGGACAATGGTGCTGTGGTACCAGATTGGCTTAACTGGAGGTGGGACCCCAAATGAAATTCTGCTTGGGGCCACATATATCCTTGGAGTGCTCTGCTTATTTATCTTGAAAACAAAATTCTAAACAGATAAATGTCCTAGTTATAGAGGTTATATTAGCTCGTACTTCCATTTTTCCACAAAACCCTTCCATAACAATTATTATTATTAGAAGTGAATGTCTGAACAATGAAAAAAACTCTATAAAGAATATGTTTTTATTTTAATTTAAAACTTAGTTAGACCAAACAACCAGAAAACAACCTGTAGTGTCAGAAAAATGTTTGTTCATTCTTTAGCTTAAACTGTTCATGAGCAACAAGCTGCTGTAAAAACAGGAGTCTCTCTTTACACATTCATCAAGACCCCTAAATACTGCAGGGTTGTGGGATGCTTCATTCACAAGCTAAGTACACTGCCTATATGAAATATGCTGTTTTAAAACAGCAACGACTGAATAATGTATTAATTATTTAGTGGGAAATTAGCCTAAAAGTTAGGAAATAATAATAAAAATGCAAGAAAGTGTTTCTATGATGAATGCAGATTTCTGTTAAATAACTGCCAACATCACTTTAATAAAAACATTTCACTCATATATTCCCATGTGAGATTGTCTGTTTGACCTTCAGTTTGTTAAGCATTACCTTCATCACCTGCTGATGTCTTCTCTTCCTCCTCCTGCTGTGTCTCCTCCTCCTGCCTGTTCATCAGTCCATCAGTGTCCTGCTCCAGGTGTTTAGGAGCCATCTCCTCCACACCTGCATCCTTCTCTTCCTCCTCTCTTGCCTCAGTGGCTTCCTTTTCTACCTTTCCTCCATCATTCTCAGCTTCGTCCTCCGCCTCGCTGCTGGCGTCACTCTCAGCGCTGAAGCCCTCGTCCAGGGCAAGTTTCAAGGGGTGGGACTTCCTCTTGGACGCGGGCCTCCCTGCTTCCTGTTCCTGCTCCTGTTCAGCTTCCTCCTGACGGCGCTTCCTGGCTATTGGGCAAGCCAGAAGGCTTAGGAGAGGGAAGGGGAGGGAAAATATTTAGGACCATTAGGGCCAGAATCAAGTGCACCTTTAACATCTTCAGTGAAAGCTCACACAGTATCAGGAGCAGAGAAACAAAGGTTAAAGTTTAAAGATAAAGAAGCATGGAGCTGCTCTTGCAGTGTGTCATGTGACCTGAGGGGGGTGCCCTGTTCGTTCCCTCAGACATCAAAACCAATTTCAGCCAATTGAGTGGAACGTTTAATGAACAACTTGTATGGAGAGGCGGGCGAGGCAGCAGAGAGTGAAATCCAATAAACTCCCTCTTATTCGCACCTGGAAGATGCCGAGGGAGACCGAGGGACGATCTATAAACAAAGTGCATCTGAAATTGCCTGCTGAACGAATACACATGTAAACAGATAGCTAATATCTTCCCTTCAATAAAGAGGAGTCACAAACCAGTGAACCTCCACCCTCCCACCCCTTTAGGTGTCACAGGGTCTCTGAGGGCGACAACACGTGTGGAATGGGAGGAGGAAAAATGAAGCTGGAGTGAAAAAGCTGGACAAAGTCACATTTCACCGCTGTTCGCTTCAGATTTGGAAGACCTGGGAAATAGCTGCTAATTGCATCTTTTGACTTGTTATTATTTATGTTGCACTTCAGATCCTTCTGAACTTAAGAGGGTTCTTACAGACAAGTGTGATGTTTTCATATTTATTACAGCTAGAAAGGCTTAATTTTGGATTCTTTAAAAGCAGACAGAGGTTTACCTCCACATACTCTTAGTTTAACTGGTGGAAAGTTTTTATGTCGGGCTGAATTTTAGTTTGTAATGTGAAACCTTCACCTTTAACAACCCAATCATACCACAGCCAAATGTCTCATCAATTCAAGTTTGAAGCTTATTGCACCTAAAATGAAAGAATTTTTTTACAGTGTCCTGAAAAAGTATTTATGCCTCTTTTTTACAAAATATTTCATCACATTACATATACAACTGTGTACTTTATTGGATTCTCATGTGCATAAAATGATACAGGGCTGTTTGAAATTTGTCATGACAAAAATATCTAAAAAGTGGGGGTACCATTTATGTTCATCTCCCTCTACTTACATACCACAAAAATATAGTGCAGCCAACTCATTTATGAAGTATCCTAATTAGTAAATACATTTATAGAACCTTCAACAAAAGGTTTAATTTAATGTTAAGTTATATGTAATATAATCTACTGAAGTGTATGATAGTCACAGGACAAAAATGGGCAAATGTTCAAGAGGTATGAGTAAATTAGCAGGGCACTGCATATTTTCTCCAGACCCTCTCCTTAAACTCTTTTTGGCTGCTTTAGCATAATTTAGATAATGTTGGTTTCAAGTGAAGTTTCAATCAAAATCTATGTATGAACCCCGTACTGAGAATGTTAGCGTAAAGTCCAAAAAATATCCAGATGTTTGGCATAGTATGGAACACCAATGTGTGGGAATATGTTGAAAAAAATTGGTTATTAACCCCAAAGTAAGGCAGTCAGTGTTCTGATTAGAAACGAGTGTCCATTTTGTCAGAATAATGTTGATATATAGATCAAAGGCAAGCTTTACAGGATGGTTAGCTCTTGTTTTTTTTATGTTCTCCGGTTTTTGGCATGCTGTGATCACTGCATGTTTGTTATGTCAAACCAAACTGCCAGAGTATGAGCTTTTCACCGGTATGTTGTCTGTGTTTCACTTCAGGACCTGTGTTCACAGCCCACCGGCTGCCCATCAGGTTTGAAGCTGTTTAATTAAAATGTTATGGATCATTTGTTTTTCATCTGTAATCCACACTGGGACTAAAATGTTTCTTAGCTGTGAGCAGCTTCTCAGTCTTCACTCTGTTTGTGATTGCCTGGTGTATCAATCTGAGGAAACACTGAGGCCTGTTTTTTTTAAAGAAATTTATAAATATTGTATTTCTGCAGTAAAAAAGTTATTATTTAATGAATTAATTGATAATTATTCCCAAAGCAACACAAGTCATTTCGGAACAGAAAAGAAAGGACCGGGACACTGAGATTGTAGGGGTTGTGGCAGTGGTTTGACTGTCAAATTAAAAGCTGATGGCTTGCTTTCACTTCATTAAGATTAGAAAAAAGCCATTCCAGAACACAAAAGACTATTAAAACCACGTTCTTAGATTCTTAGCTTTTCAAACAACGCTGTATTCGTTCAAGCAGAAAGTACAGTAGTTATGGTATTAATACATGTACCTTCCCACTTTTAGTGACTATCAATGTTTTAGAAGCAGCAGTGCAATAATTATTGCTTTTCCATTTCACATAAAAACAATCACATCTAGTTATATGTAATATGACTTTTTTGGGGATTTTTAGTCAAGGTTGCCATGAGGATCTCATGCCAGCCATTGAAATATAATATTCCATATTGGTAAACGTGACAATATTCCCATGTATGTGATTTGAATCCTGAGGCATATGGAAAGCAGCATTACAGCTTTCCCAAAGTAAGATTTGTACATTTTTCTGCATGAGTTATAAAGATGTTCAACCCTTTAATGTGGAGAAAATGATCATGGTCTTCAGATTTCTTGAGGCATGAAATCAGTTTTTTTATTTAAAGATGAAAAAGTTTACTTTGTTAAATTATCAACTGAAATTAGGTCAAAATTGTAAAAAGTTTTTCTTCACTTCATTTTTTAACTTCTGCTAACATAGACCCTTTTTTGACAAATTAAATTCAGTTTCAATTAGTTCATTTTAAAAGTCTCACAGATATCAAACCACTCATTTTTAAATCTGTTAAATCTGAAATTTACTATGAAAGATTTATAATCACAGCTTTCCTTCAAACACCAGTCATCATCTCTGACCGCTTTACAGATTGATCTGCATGTAGTTTAGATGGATTGCAAATTATTTCCCAGGTATATTTTTCAGTTCCCAGATATATTTTTCAGTTTTTTCAAAACTGTTTCTTTCAAATCAGTTTTCAAAATTTGATAACAGGAATTTTAATTGGTCTTACAAGCCCCTGCCCTATTCCACCCAGACCACACATAACACTAATCACCAATAATGTCAGAATATTAGAATGTCAGAATACATTCCTGAATTCAACAGATTCATTTTTCATTATGACTAAGTTCTTGCAATTTTTGAGCCATCTGGAATTTGTGGTAAACGTTTTGAGCTGTTCAAAATGTTGGTACTCCCAAATCCAAAAAAAATCAGTTGATTCTTATCAACTTCCTAGATCATACTTAGGTATCATAACTATTTCCTAATGGATTTGTGGGCATCCCTATGTATTCTTAAGCATTGCCTTGACCACTCGGGGCCCTTGTACCTCCTAAAACTGCCAGAATTTATTCTGCCCTTGGAAAAACAGGAAAAAATAAGGATAATAAATAAAAAATAAATTTAAAACAAAGTAAAATAAAAAAAAATTTTATTCAGTTTTGTGTTAAATTTTATCAAGCACGTACGTTTTTACATTTTATTGGCAAAAATAATCACTTCACTTAAAAAAAATTTTATTTCCAAATATCAACAGACATTATTCAATTAACCTTTATTTCTGCTAGTCCCTCATCACATAAATTACGAAGAATAGTAACCAATTCAAATTTAATCATAGCTGATTCTTAGATGCATTTGGCATATTGTTAACTGATTCCTAAAATTCGTACAGTATTCTTATTAGATTCTTGTAATCGTATTGAATTTTTCACAATATTCGTACGATTTATGTAGAATGTCATGACTTTATCTATCGTACCTGTATCGTAACTAAATCTTACGGCGTTGGCTTTATAAATTGGAGCCGAATATTTGGAAAATTCCAACAATCCTCACAATTCCCACAATTTTGCTATTCTTGGTGATTTGTGTTACTCATGCTCTGTGTGGAATAGTAGCATAATCTAAACCATACCACTGATATTGTAGCATTCTAATTCATGTTTGTGGCACTGATCTTCTCATCTAATTCTCTAAAGAAATGTTTCCCCTGATTGTCTCTAAAGGCAAACAGCAGGTGGAGGAGGACAGACAAAGGAAGGGACAGACAGAGGGTGGGTTTAATCTGCCCTACCTTCTGTGTCGTGAGTATCTCCCACTGATATGGCCGGAGCCATTGCATCCGGGGGTGGGGCAGCTGGATGGGATGGATGGAGGTTAGAGATATGTTTAAAACACAAGTGCATTTTAGTCCCTGTGCAGGAGCAGCAGTAGCAGTGATAAACACAGGCAGTAAAAATTAAGATAAAGAAAACAAAGCAAAGAGATGCAAACTGGGCAAACATGTCACACAAATGCACATGTACAAAGGAAGATATGCAGTCCCTCCCGTCCAGCAGATACACATGATGCATGAATGCAGGTGGCATCCAGCCAGGGGAAGCAGAATATTATGTGTCGTACATCAACCCTGGCCTATATCCTGTTACTACGAGTGATAAAGATCAGCCGAGACCTGCTGTAATTTCCCCTGTTCGCCTCTCTTCACCAGTCATCATCATCATCATCATCATCATCATCATCATCATCATCATCACTATCTTCTTTGGTGCTCACTCCTTTCTTTTCTCTCTGCTTTTGATTCAGGTTGCCATGACCCCTCAGGATGGCTCATTTTAATTCTCATTAACTTCACCCGGCAATTGCCCTTTATTACTTCAATTATCCCTATTATTAATTTTACTTATTAAAAATTGACGCATTAGCATTTTAAATGAGACACTCGCTGGCCTTCCCTATTGTTTTCTTTTTTTTTTCTCCCTCCCCGTTAATCCCAAAAAGTGAAGCTTTTTTGAAGCATTCAGTACAGATCAATGCTCTGAGGGGAAGTGTGACAAAATGAAGGAGGAGGATGACGAGAATCATTTAAAACAGGGTAGGACAATTGTTTTTCCCAAAGCACTACAGAAGCAACTGTGACTGTTGTTGAGACACAAAACCATTGGCAACCAAAATGTTCCGAGCAGATACTTTTTAATAAATTGTAAATATAAATTTTGGCTTCAAACAATATCCTTATTGGTCCCTTCAGTTTGTGCTCCCTGTCGTCCCTTGCACATAAAAGCGCTTTTAGAGATTTTCATAGCAATTTAATAATACAAAATAGTATGCATATGAAATATTCATGATTTGTTTTTCAATTTTTAACCCCGCTTTCAAAAATAAAACACAAAAAGTATATTTTTTTCTTTTCCCATTCATGCAAATGAATGGGACAATGGAGGCAGTGTATTAGCTGAGCCCAGAAGAGTTCAAAATTCAAAAACTGGCACCAGTGTTGATTCTAAGTATATTTCTGTGTGTAGTCATTAAAAAGTTGTACATATGTGATTTTTTTCTGTTCAACATATGGAAGTTAGCAGCTTCAGCCAATGAAAAAAAAACATAAGGGATTTTAAACCAGTGAGTGAAAAAAATTACAAAGGCAGTATATTCAAAAATGCTTTCTGAAGGGATTCACAGATTGCTGTATTTAGTTTAAAAGGCTTATGAAAGACTTTTTCAAAAACAACTGTGAAATATGAGTAAGTTCTAATTTTTCACTACATGTTCAGTCTGATAATTCAGTTAGGGTCGTAATTCAGTTGTGACTCTGTTTGCCTCAAGCTGAGAACACAAGTTAAACTGAATAAATCCTTAGCTCCTTGTCATATTAAACTCTACATTCCGTATATTTCTTTCTTTTTCAGGATTAACTGAAAGTTCTTAGAGTAACCTGCTTCTGTCTCTGTTTTTCAGTACAGAGCCTGCTTACAGTGCTGCACTGCTGGAGGATGGCCAAATAGAGAAACATATGCTGTTTTTCAAAATAAAAGCAACATATTCGTATTCATGCACTGAATTAACATTTCATGCGTGTTTGATTTCCAATTTTCACACGGCCTGTTTGAGCACATTTAAAGGGCCGGATGTGGCCCACAGACTAATATGTTGGCCTCATTTACAAGCATGAAGAAGGAGGAGGAGGAGGATAAGTGACTTCCTGGTCCCAAAAGATGTTGGCTGGGTGGGAATCTATAGGAAGGTGTGCCCAAAAGACAAAACTACATAATCAGGCCTCACTATCCTCTCAGCTCACGCTTCAATCAGAAAGCGAAAAGATCACACAGCTCTTTAATTGCATCTACTGTATGTGCTCATAGCAGGAAACACTAAAAGGCTGCGAGAAATCAATAGCAGCATGTTGGAAGCACTGACCACAAGCTGAAAATTGCTGATAATAATGAATAAAAACTAGTATTATACAGTATTGTCTAAAGGAGTACCGCTAGTCTATGAGTGCTAGGGGGCTGCTGCACGGCGGCGCACATAAAAGAACTTTATGAAAGCCTTCTGTTCAAAGATGAAGGTGTTTCCTTACCTCAGCTCTTGTCCTATGAGCTCAATAGGAACTGAAAGAAAAAAAAGGAAGGAGAGGAGAGGGAGGGGATACAGGGAGGGGAAACAAAGGTGAATGACTGCTCAGAATGCAGCGCTGCTAAAAGAAACCCAGATCAATAAATCACAAATGCATACGAACCCCATGAGGATTTTCTTATAGAGGCTTACACGCTGCTGACTGTGTGATCAGTAAAAAAAAAACACACCTTCTGAATTTACTTACACACAGACGTATATATATATATATATATATATATATATATATGTTTTAAAATAATAAGACCATCTTAGCATGCATGCAAAACCAAGCACTAAACAAACAATGCAATGTAAAGTCTGGCAGGTGGAAACATACTGAATGAACAGCATACCACTGCTCAGGAAAAAGGCACATCATATGCAGACTTCAGCAAGAAAATAAGATTCATTGTTAAACTTTAGTTATAATGGAGAAAGTGAAATTAAAAACCAAAACTGCCTTCATCGGTAGAAAACAGCACTTCTTTCAGGGACAACTTATAGTAATTGCCTTGAAAACATAAATCAAGCTCTGCTCACACACAACAGCTCGCTCTCGCCTGGCTGTGGGCATCGATTGGCGAGTTGAGTGATAGAATGAGTTGGGGAGAAATATCCTATTTTCATTTGGAGCAAAATAAGAAAACAACGGCATCCCAGAGAATTCAGTTTGGGCTCCGATATCACATGCATCAATCACATGTCAGAAACAGCCTCAGTATCTGGAAACTCCAAGAGCAAAGAAAATAAATACTAATGCACACAAGCTTGGTTGTGTGTGTGTGTGTGTGTGTGTGTGTGTGTGTGTGCGTTTGTGTGTGTGTGTGTTTGTGTGCGCGTGTGTGTGTCTGTGTGCGTACATGCAACACTTCAGTTTCTCAGTCTTTCATCATGCGGTTGGAATGACTGGACGCCTTCTTGAGCACAGAATGCTTCGTGAACTGCCGCTCTGCTGTCTCTTTTTGAAACGTCAAACACACACACACTTGTGCCCAAACACACTAAGAATGAAAGTTTTCTAAATATGTACATATCAGACATTCATTCAAGGATACACACATCCCGATCTCTCGTGAAAATACCCAAAGACACATATTGTGTTTAAAATAAGCACAGGACTTTTTTTAAACCTCTGAGTCATAGCTGAACTGATTAGAAGTCAGCTTTGTTTTTCGATGGCAGTTGTTTTCCTACATTAATGTTTTCCTTTATCTAGCCAATTGGCAGTTTAGCTGCAACGTTAAAGTACAAAGTACATTTTAGATCCGAACTCTAGGTCTGGGCTTTTTGAACCTACTGGTTCTTAATGTACTTTAATTTGTTGTAGTTCCACAGTACTTTACCGTACTGCATGTTCTCCTGTAGTACAGGGAAGTGCAGTTGTTACTGTGTGTGTGTTTATTATTCACCCATTGTTCATTCTTAGATAAACTTTACATGGGCGGTAAACCTGTATAGTGTTGAATAAGTCACCAACGGGTGATTCCTCTGATGGAAAAAAATCTCATTACAAAAATGGTTACAAGAAAAGTAACCTTTATTATCTCAATAATCAATGTCTTTTTAAGGGAGAAAATAAAGTGATGAGTGTTTACTAAAAAACACAAATTATACCCTTTAATATACCCTGACCATAATTATTGTCAGCTTTGGTATTCTTCATTAGAGTAAACACTTTTCAGGTTTGTAAACAGGAACCAACTGTTGCTTGTTATACCATATTTCTTTTAGGCAGACTATGAGCAGAGTGGAGTACATGACTTTTAATTTATTGGTTGTTAGAGCAGGTACACATGCCCTCCTGAAAGGAAGGAATGGGCCCATGACTGGTAAAGAATGTCCTGCGACTCCATTTAAAAACTGAAAAATTGGTACAAAACAAGCAAAACTATAAAGGCACGACATGGCAATGGGGCAGAATGGCCAGCAACCCAGTTTCTTATGGGGTCTGATAAAAACTGAGATTGCAATAGGCAAAATATTTCACACCTAAAATCTTTAGAACAAGCAAATAATAAACCTAGTGGTGATTTTGTCCAACTTCTGGTTTGGAATCTCTAACTGTAAGCTGAGATTAGAATAAACCTTTTCTTCTATGTTTTCTTGAACGTAATGCAACATTGGCTTATAGTTAAACTATGAATATGTCAATTTGTTGTCCCAGGAGGCAAGCATAGGAGGAAATGTTTTTTTGAGTGAGGTATGTCTGACTTAGCTGCTACAGGTGACCACATTCCTCTTTTCCAAACCTTGGTAATGGGTTTCTTTCTGTGGATCCATTATGGCACAGACCAAAACTACTGGCAACTGGTTGATCTGCCGGCTAACGGCTACCAAGTGGACCAGCTGATTAAACTAGCTATAGTTCAGGATATTTTGAAAAATCTTTTTCAGTGTTTTTCTTTGAAACAAACATGGAGGAGTCATTTACTTAAAACCACAAAGTTGAACTGAAGGAATTATTATTTAGTACATTCTGACACACTTAACTAACTGTATTTAAGAAGTCAGGTACCGGTCTTTAACAGGAATTAACACAATAGTTACTGATCTTCCCAACAGCCTTGTGTGTTGACTGTGATGATATTTAATTATTTCAATAACTTTGATTCTGAAGATTAAGTCCAACTTTAGTAGCAACAAGTGTTCTACAATCTAACCTAAAATGTTGGGGGTTTCTACACACGCAGCATGGAACAAATCTGACTTTTCCAGACTCAACTTCCCAAAGTTGTCAGTCCTTTATGTTGATTGTCTTAATTAAAACTAAATATACTAAATTCACTAGGAAGGAAGTAAAGAAGTGAGAGACAGAGCGAGGGAGGGAGGGAGGGAGGGAGGGAGGGAGGGAAAAAAAGAAGGAAGGAAGGATGGGGGGAATGTAGAAGGAAGGAAGGAAAGAATGAAGGAAGGAAGGAAAGAATGAAGGAAAGAATGAAGGAAGGAAGGAAAGAAGGAAGGACAACAATTAGTGGAATAGGGAATGCAATCTGAAAAAAACTGTGTTTCTCTATACTTTCTTGTTCTATACTCATCCAGACCTGGAAAAACTAAATTAAATTCCAGACTTTTCCATACTGTATAAACCCCACGCAAATACAGTGCCTTGCGAAAGTATTTGGGCCCCTTGAACTTTTCAACCTCTTGCCACATTTCAGGCTTCAAACATAAAGATATAAAATTCTAATTTTTTGTGAAGAATCAACAAGTGGGACACAATTGTGAAGTGGAATGAAATTTATTGGATGTGTCAAACTTTTTTAACAAATAAAAAACTGAAAAGTGGGGGCGTGATATATTATTCGGCCCTTTTAGTTTTAGTGCAGCAAACTCACTCCAGAAGTTCAGTGAGGATCTCTGAATGATCCAATGTTGTCCCAAATGACCGATGATGATAAATAGAATCCACCTGTGTGTAATCAAGTCTCCGTATAAATGCACCTGCTCTGTGATAGTCTCAGGGTTCTGTTCAAAGCGCCGAGAGCATCATGAAGACCAAGGAACACACCAGGCAGGTCTGAGATACTGTTGTGGAGAAGTTTAAAACCAGATTTGGATACAAAAAGATTTCCCAAGCATTAAACATCCCAAGGAGCACTGCGCAAGCAATCATATTGAAATGGAAGGAGTATCAGACCACTGCAAATCTACCAAGACCCGGCCGTCCCTCTAAACTTTCATCTCGAACAAGGAGAAGACTGATCAGAGATGCAGCCAAGAGGCCCATGATCACTCTGGATGAACTGCAGAGATCTACAGCTGAGGTGGGAGAGTCTGTCCATAGGACAACAATCAGTCGTACACTGTACAAATCTGGCCTTTATGGAAGAGTGGCACGAAGAAAGCCATTTCTCAAAGATATCCATAAAAAGTCTCGTTTAAAGTTTGCCACAAGCCACCTGGGAGACACACCAAACATGTGGAAGAAGGTGCTCTGGTCAGATGAAACCAAAATCAAACTGTTTGGCCACAATGCAAAACGATATGTTTGACGTAAAAGCAACACAGCTCATCACCCTGAACACACCATCCCCACTGTCAAACATGGTGGTGGCAGCATCATGGTTTGGGCCTGCTTTTCATCAGGAGGGACAGGAAGATGGTCAAAATTGATGGGAAGATGGATGGGACCAAATACAGGACCATTCTGGAAGAAAACCTGTTGGAGTCTGCAAGAGTCCTGAGACTGGGACGGAGATTTATCTTCCAACAAGACAATGATCCAAAACATGAAGCCAAATCTACAATGGAATGGTTCACAAATAAACGTATCCAGGTGTTGGAATGGCCTAGTCAATGTCCAGACCTGAATTCAATCGAGAATCTGTGGAAAGAGCTGAAGACTGCTGTTCACGAACGCTCTCCATCCAACCTCACTGAGCTCAAGCTGTTTTGCAAAGAAGAATGGGCAAGAATTTCAGTCTCTCGATGTGCAAAACTGATAGAGACAAACCCCAAGCGACTTGCAGCTGTAATTGCAGCAAAGGGTGGCGCTACAAAGTATTAACGCAAGGGGGCTGAATAATATTGCACGCCCCACTTTTCAGTTTTTTATTTGTTAAAAATGTTTGACACATCCAATAAATTTCATTCCACTTCACGATTGTGTCCCACTTGTTGTTGATTCTTCACAAAAAATTAGAGTTTTATATCTTTAAGCCTGAAATGTGGCAAGAGGTTGACCAGTTCAAGGGGGCCAAATACTTTCGCAAGGCACTGTATGTCTTAACATTTTTGATGAACTCTACCCCTTACTTGACTGTAGCTCAGTGAGGCGACTGTGGCTCAGCTTGCAATCCAAAAGTTGGTTCGATTCCAGCTTCCTCCTGCCCCATGTCGACATGCCCCTGGGCAAGGCAATTAACCTCAAGTTGCCTACTGCATGGTGGTGCATGAATGTGTGTGCGATTGGGTGAATGTGGCTCTAGTGTAAAACGCTAAATAAGTTCAGACCATTTTACTCCATCTTTAGGCATGATATCATAAAAAGGTAATCAGAATCAGTTAATAAATGCAAACAATGTCAAATCTAACCTGATAGTGGAACATTTCAGGATATTAACTGAGAGAGGATCTCAGATGCTTGTTAAAGCAGTATGAGATTGACAGTTTTGCTTAATAAAATGAGGTTATCCTATTAATAGAGCATCAACTATCCAAATGACCAATTTCCGGCATTACAATAGAATTAGAAACAATAACTCTAATCTGCAACAGCAGCAGACAGCCAAACATCTGGATCACAATCTGTCAAAAATCTCAAATTATCTAGAAATACACATTGGCTTAAATACAGTTATTCCTTGAATTAAATCTTCCATCAACACTTCTACATATAATAAGGACAATGTTCGCATACATAAGCCAATCAATCACAGTCAGCTCCAGTAGGTGAGCAGATGATGTTTGCATATGAATAAGGATGACTGAATGTTTATTTAACAGTTGTAAAAGCCTGACAAGGTGGGGAGATGTTACCAACACTCACCTCGGATTCCCTTTGACCGAGTGCGAGTTCGCTTGTCGTCACCCTCCACACTCATCTGGAATGAAAGGAAGAGATGGGAAGAGGAGGAAAGAGTAAAAGGGAATGAGGGAAGAAACAGGGGGAAACAGAGAAACACACAGTCAGTGGTTATTTCTCAAAAAAGCATCCAGAGTACATTGTCTTTGTGTGCTTCAAAACAGCTGCTATAAAAAAAGACTTGTTCAAAATGTTCCCATTCAAACACACACCAAGTGTGGCGCTGGCACAAAGAGACAACCACATCTAGACATCTCTGCTTACACACACACACACACACACACGCACACACACACACACACACACACACACACACAGCACCGCTCAGAAAAACAAAAACACACTTAAAACATACTAACATCATGTTCACTTCATCACAAATGAGGGTTACATGGAAAACAAACTATGTTCCCTATGCCATCCACCCACCCCATCACTCCCCCTGTAATTTCCTGCATCTGAGTGCTACTCGTGATTGTGGTCTGCGCAGAGGCAACAGGCGGCGCCGGTGCAGGGGGCCATGGCCCTTGTAAGCAGAGGGGCCGACAATCATAACTACGCTGAGTATAATAATAAAATGAAAATACGCAGGCCGCTGTAATAACCCTTTTAAGAAGAGGAAATGTGTGCGTGGATGTGTGTGTGTGTGTGTGTTCATGTGCCTAGGCTTTTAAAGCCACAAAGGAGCAGGTGTTAACCTTCGCACACACACACACACACACACACACACACACACACACACACACACGCATTGACCATGGACCACACCTCCTCATTGCTACCTCTCCACACTTAGAGCTCCTCTATAAAGCTATCGGATGCTTTCTAGACACAATGGAGCCATTAGCTTTGATTACTGGACTCTGTTTTTTTATATTTTTGCTCTCCCTTCTTTCTGTCCCACACTTCTTTCTGCTTGCTCCTGTCTACACCCCTTTTATCCAACTACAGTCACCCTGGCTTGCCCATCCACTTAGCTGCTTTGTAGCTCCTCTTTAGTCAAGTTGGCACAGCCATAGTGGGATTCAAACATAGGGTCTTGGTTTCTCTCAGTCTTTCTTTTCTCTTCTTCACCCTATTTGGCAGAACCTCTTTCCTGCTAATAGACTTATGAAAAGAAGGAAAGAACGAAGGATGCGAGGAGGATGAAACAAGCGGTTGTTCTTGTTAAGGGCTTTTCTTCGCCCCTGACTCCCATCGAGGATACATTCATTAGCAGTTGCTGGAGGTACAGGTGCAGCCCCGACCCCCTCCTTTCGGTCCACCGCATCAGTCCGCTCCTCTCAAGCCTCTAGATTTTTGATGAAGCTCTTTTAATGTAGAAGTCCTACAACAAGCAACAGCTTTCTGTCCAACCTGTACTGAGCAGGTGACTCGTTCTAAGAGGGAAGAGGAGTATATCGTAATTATTTGTAAGCTCTTCAGGATGTTTATTCTTGCGTGCAAGCTAGATTTCACCTAGTCACTTAAGTGTCTAAATGTGCAAGGATTGCAAAGAGACCAAATTTGAAGTGCTTACGATTCAAATGAGAGTTTATATGTGCTTTTTATTCTCTTTCATAGAAAATCACTGCTGTTTTTATGAGATTTTTGGCAATTATAGATGATTACATATGCCTGTAACACACTCATACTAATTTTTATGTATGAAAAGTACCTGTCTGCACTGGATGCTTCCTGCTAAATCTAAGGTCATGTTCAATAATCTATTCAGGAATGACCTGGCAGGAGCCCACTAGTCAGGTGTCATAATCTGACACATTTCATATGAGTGAGATGTCCCAACCAGGATCAGAATCATGATCAATAAAGATAGAATGAAATACAAAATATTGCTGGGAATGTTCTAGAGTCGGGCTGCACGGTAGAGCAGTTGGTAGCACTGTTGCCTTGCAGCAAGAAGGTCCTGGGTTCATTTCCCAGCCGGGGGTCTTTCTGCATGGAGTTTGCATGTTCTCCCCGTGCATGCATGGGTTCTCACCGGGTACTCCGGCTTCCTCCCAACAGTCCAAAGACATGCCTGTTAGGTTAACTGGTCTCTCTAAATTGCCCTTAGGTTTGTGAATGAGTGTTTGTGTGTTGAACTGGTGACCTGTCCAGGGTGTACCCTGCCTCCCAACCCATAGACTACTGGAGATAGGCACCAGCTTCACCGTGACCCACTATGGAAGAAGCGGTAGAAAATGACTGACTGACTGTTTTAAATTCAGTATTTTTGCTTTGAAATCTGACTCTTTAATACTGACAATGTGCCTGTTTGTTCACAGGTTGATGAAGTTGAAGCCTAATGTCACAACATTTTTGAAAATAGCCATTCCCACCTCAGAACCTCAAACTGACAAATATTTTTGAAGAAGCTTCAACATGTCCAACAAAATGTTTTTTCCGTAGAATAATTGGCTGTCACATCCCTTTTTTTTAAAATTTTTTATAAAACCTCTATAATTAATTTAAAAGCAGACTTTCTCTCTGTAGAGCTGCTGATGGTAACACAGTTCAATTCAATTTATTTTTATAGTGCCAGTTCACAACAAATATCATCTCAAGGCAAAAAAAAATAGTTTTACAGGTTAAACAGGACATTTTAACTGGCTGAACATAACCATGGGTTAATTTAGAAAAATGCTAGAAATTCCTGTTTCATAATAAAATACATTGTACTGCTGCGCTTCTTTTCCCCTTCCTTTGCATCCTCCTTACATCGAGAGTCTACGGGTGAATCAAAACCTGGACTAAAAAGGGCTCCTGTTGCTTTCATGTTTGTGTAACCATAGCTACGTACATTCAAATAGGTAAGCATATCAAAGTTCTCTTCTTTTTCCTGTCCTTTTTTCTCAGTTCCAGCTCATTAAATTTGCATCAACACAAATTCACAGCAAATAAATCCCAATGCAGACAGGCAGGCATTTACCGGATGTCTTTCAAAGGGCTCTCTGTATGTTCTAAACTTGTCCTTTACAGTCGTTTAATTAGAGCACATTAACAAGGTATGCATATGGAAGCACAGACGGTGTGGTCAGTACAGAAAAGGAGAGAAAAGGAGTTTGTGTGCAGAACCTGCTGTAGATCCATGCATGTCATGTGCTTTAATGAGTGTGAAATGTGCGGAGCAGCTGCCGGGGAAGAAGAAAAAGAAACAGGAGGAGGAAGAAGAAGCAGCTCATCCCTTCAGGCTGTGTTGTACATTATCAATTACGTCCTTCTTTGTGTGCAGCGGCCGGAGCAGGAGGGCCTCATCTCTGCTCTGTATTCTGACAGCTCCATGTAAATGTCTGGCTGGGGGCAATGACTTCACAGAGAAGGTCACCCTTCGTCCCTTGGTGCACATAAATGACTCTTTTATTCATTTTCCGGTTTACAACAGCTGATGAGGAGAGGATGGAGGTTAAGGTGGAGTGGCGACACAGAGAGACGATACGGAGGAGGCCGACATCTTCAAAAATGACCTGCGGACAGCAGCTGCCAATTAGAGCAAAGCTTCCCTTGACGGGCAGACCAAGCTGTACAGCCTCTATGTTGGCGAGACTCTGCACTTTCACCTTAACAATCCACACAAGACAGAGCAGATAGCAGCGGTGGGGATGGGGGTGGGGGCCGATGTCATGTTTCCCAACTTGTATGTGAAAAAGACTGAGCATGTGTGATCACATAATGGGTCATATGTGTGTCTGCCATCAGAGGTTTGCCATTTACAGTCTGAGTCATCCTGATGTGATTCAGGGCTCCGATTTAAGCATCTTTTAGCTCTGATCCAGAGTCAATTTCTTCTGCTCTGGAAATGAAAACAAGGCTGAGCAGTCAGGAGATTCTTTATTTTTGTATTAGTTTTTAGACACTAATGGTCTTTATTTTTTTTTTACTTTTTTTTCAATAAAGAGTTGAGAGGAAACTGGGTGGAGGGAGGGGGAGGACCAGGACTCAAACCCACAACAGTCAGTGTCGAGGACTAAAGCATCCATACATGGGCTGCCCGCTTCACCCCTCCGCCACTGCCGCTCCCAGGTGATTATTTATTGATCACTGACTGAATTTCATTTGGGATTGAAAAAATGACATTTTAAATGTACTAAAACCACATCTTATGCAAAATCTGAGTCAGCTCAGAGAATGTTATCAACTCTGGTGTTTTAGCTTATCAGGAAGCTTAGTAACAGCAAAGTGAACACAGTTCACACTTTCCACCTCAGATCCGATTTTTATATTTCCTCTATTCAAGTTATTTTTTTGTGTGTTAAAAATAATGACATAAACCTTATGTTTTTATTTTCTTTGTTGCAGGCAACTTACTCTCATACCAATAACTATTATAATGTCTGGTGTATATTTATATACATTTTTGGTGTGTTATATTTGTACACTGTATTCATAATACCTCCTGAATTTGGGATTCAGACTTCAAAAAAATCAGAAGAAATCAGGAGGTGTAACAATGCACAAACACATTAGATGTGGACCTTCATCCACAGAACAGGATTTTTGGCAAGTGACTCAAAATAGAGACATAGAAGCCTAAATTGAACCAGAGAAAACTGTTTTTTATGCAGATGGATGCCTGGGTGTGTAAATGTGTGCGCATTTGTGAGTGCGATTGGGTGAATATGGCTCGATAGTATGAAGTTCTTTTAGTGGTTGGTATGACTTGAAAAGCGCTATAAATTCGATCCATTCGCATTGTATCAAACTTTGAATGTAAAGAAAGTGTAAAATATTTTACATTTGTCATCATACATTTTGTTGATTTTGTGAAAAGTTTCTGTGAAACTGCTCTGAAATTAAATCTCTTTTTTCCACCCATCATGGAAGCCTCTTATCTTATGTGGCTAAGGTAATGTTAGGTTACATTAGCAACCCATTTCATTGTGATTGTTGGGACCATCCACACATCCAATACCCTCATGTCAGAAGAAACAGTACCCCATTTCCATACAGACCCAGGTCAGTTTCATAAGTCAAAACAGCAACAAATCAGACTTTAAGTATGGCCTTCTATTTGTTTTCCTGTAGCAGTTATTTGGTGCTGCCTAAACTGGCTGATCACAAAGACTTTAAGTCCATTCTCTGTTCCCAGCTTTCTCCTATCAGATCAGAGCGAAGTATGAGAATTCAGAATTTGGCCATAAAATCCTTTTCATTTCAGCTACCGAGAAGATCCTAATTCTTACTTTTGTAGCCTTTTGTATCCTTTACTCAATAAGAAATAGTTTTTAAGGTTGTCAGTTTGTGTTGGTTTAGCAGTGCATGGATATTGGTTGACTGATAATCAAGAAAAAAGTTTAGTGATCATTTTAAATAAACTCGGAATTCTGAGCAATATACAGTACATAGATATTTGTGACATGAGGTCACAAAAGACGCCACAACAACATCTTAAGCACAGCAAACCTCACTTGCCTTAATTAAGGTCATTGTTTGTTATTCAGAAGAATCAGAAGGAGGAGAAAAATGAAAAATGACATCCATGGGAGAGTTTCAAGGCCAAAACCACAGTTGGGTGAAAAGAAAAAAAAGCAACATCTAACATGACCCCAAAACATCTTCATAAGTTTCAAGACTTTTGGAAAAATATTCTGTGGACTGACAAGACATAAATATGAACTTTCTGGAAGGTGTGCTTTCCATTATATCTGGTGTAAAACTAACAAAGCATTTCAGAAGAAAAACTTTATAACTACAATTAAACATGGTGGTGGTGAGGCATGATGGTCTGGGGCTGTTTTGCTTCTTCAGAACCTTATTGTTATTGATGGAAACATGAATTCTGGTCTGTAGGAAACAATGAGGGGTCATATTTAACCAGCAGTTTAGGACGTTAAGCTCAAGGTTAATTGGGTTATGTGGCAGGAGAATGATCTGAAACACACCAGCACATCCACCTCTGAATGACTCAAAAAAAGCCAAACTTGCATTCGATTCAGATGCAGTGGCATGACCCTCAACAGGCCACTCATGCCTGAAGACCCTTGAATGTCTTGAAATTAAAACAATTCAGCAAAGAAGAGTTAGCCAGAATTTCCCCACAGTGATGTAAAAGACTCATAGCCAGTTATCATGAACACTCAATGGCTGCTGTTGCTGCCAAGGGTGACACAGCCAGTTATTAGGTTTAGGGGGCAATTACTTTTCACATAGGGGTCAGACTCAACTGCTTTTGATCTCTAGTTATAAAATAAAACCAGTTCAACTGATCAGCTCTGGACTGGACAATTCTGCACAGCACAACATTGATTTATAAAATATTTCACAGAAATTTATAGTTAAGATTGCAGGTTATTTAGCTATTTTTCACAGATATGCACATTTCTACTGAGAATTAAAACAAGCCCCACAGTGAGAGTCTTTCATCATCTTTACTGTCTTTGCATCTACGTATATTAAATATTACAAATGTCTATTTTGCTTTGTTAAGGTGATATTTATGTATTTAGACACAGAGTAAATACTGTTCTTGTCTGACAGCATAAGTAAAAGAAAACACACTTTAAGGCCAAAGCAAGCAGAAACAAAGCTAATTCAAGGCTGGCCCATGCACTGTGTGACTCTTTAGGAAATTCTTTCTTTGTGACCCTTGATGAAGTGTTTAAAAGCAGCACCTCTCACTCCTCATTTGTGGCAGAAATCAAACCCAATCAATAAAAGTCATCTCTTCAGATGAACCCGAGCCATCAGGGGCAAGCAAAACTACTTTTACTGAGCCCAGGGGAAAACTGCTCCCACTCCTCCTTCTTCCAATCCCCCTCCACCCCCACCCCACTTCAATCCCTCCATCTCTTTGTTAGATGCCCCTCTCAGTTGCATGGCTCTGGAAATAAGGGGATCAGGTGTTTTGAGAATCCTTGAAATGGTGGCAGTGGGGGTCAGAAGTTTCTCCGCTCTGCTGATACCATTAGTTGGACTACCATTGACAAAAAAAAAGTATGAGCAGCTCAAGGACATCCTTTTGAGTTTCTTTTTTTTATTATTGTGAGTCCTGTGAAGTGAACTCAGCAGCAGGAAAAAGCTGAGCTGTGCTGTGCTGAGCTTAACTAAACTGAACTGAGGCTGAGGCAAGGGATGGGCAGGGCCTCCAGCCGGCGGAGAGATTTGATGTGTTGCTTGATTCATGTTTTTCCCCCTCACCCTGCCCCAACCCCCACACTGCAAAAAAACAACGCACACACAAACACACAGCCCCCCCACCCCCTTCCCCTCCTTCCTCCATCCGATCCAACTTTCCCCGCTGAGTTAGGGATCAGGGAAATGCACAGGAAGCAGAATCCGCTCTGGAAAAAAGGGCGTTGAGGGGTGTGGTGAGTGAAGAAAATAGGGGAGGGGGTGTTACTCACCATGATTGGTCTACGGCTCTGCAGTCTCTGGGAGGCCTGACAGCGGCTGCTATTCCTCTCGCCTCGTGTCCACCGCTGGTTCACCAGCTCACCCCGAAACTCATTTTCTAAAGGAGGGAACGAGGCGGGACAGGAGGGTGCAGGATGGGGGAAAGAGAGAGAGAGGAAAAAATATGTGAAATCAGCATCAGCACCGGTGGATGGGGTTTGGGTGAGGGGAGAGTGGGGGAAGGTTAGGCCACTCAAGCATGGTGCAGACACTGGTTTATTAACTGAAAGAAGAGGACGTATGCCGCTCACATCTCACACAAAGCCGTACCTAAGTGCCACAGCTGGAGTCCCTGTCCCTTTGCTATTAGAATCAATCAAATCTGCGCATTTTTATCGAGCTTTTCGGGGCTCATGTATGATTAGAGGGGGTGGGGTGTGGGGAGTAAATAATGAATCATACATAAATCAAACCATCTCTTTTCCTTTTCCCTCACCCCCTGTTTTTTTTCCATCAAGATAATAGCATTTGATCTCATCTTTCTGATGGTGTCCCAGGAGAAGCAGACTCTTATGGATCCCTCTGTAGTTTTAAAGACATCACAGACAGAGGGGACAAATTTAACAGCCAAGCGGCGGTTTCAAGTTCAGCCAGAGTGCAGTACATTACACTACGAACGCCCAAGGCTGAACTTTTCAACTAATGCAGCATTAAGACACCTCACACTCTCTCTCTCTCTCTGTCGCTTGCTGTTTTCTGGCCCAGCTTGTGCCGTGAAATCTGACTCCTTTTTGGAATACAGATACATCTCCATCCCTTAGCTTTCACCTTTGTGGGACTCGTGCACCTCTGCCGGTAGGTGTGGGCTTTTGTGAAAGAGGAAGGGCCCTTGAGTTTACAGTGACCCCACTGACTACAAAAGGCTGCCTTTTTCTTTGTCCACAAAACATCTCGGAGCAATCAAAACCCAAACAAAGCAAGGTTTGGGTCACTCTACTGAATAAGTTAATTAAAGCGGCTCAGTATTTATGATGCATTATTCTAGTTGTAGATGTTCTTCCACATCCCAACTTTAAAACAAATGCAGTAATTCTGCTTTTTGAAATGCTTTGAAGGAGTTGAGAAGGTAGGTGCAAACCCTGACCTTTACCCCTCATTGTCTTTTTTCTATTTTATTCTCACTCGCCTGGTCTGCGAGTGAACACATACAGAAAGAAGATAAAAAGTGGGATGTTATTCTGTGGCCTCCCTCTTCTCCCTGCTTCACCTCACCAAAGCTCAGCCAGCACTCTTCAGAAAACGCTTGTTTATCAACTTTCATCTGCCAGCTGAAGAAAAGTGATTACAGCAGCAATACTGTTGGACTGCATCTCTATCTCAGCTATCTCTGTCTCCGCAGACACACAAACCACTTTATTACAGAGGGAAGTGAGCATCCATCTGGCTGCTCCGTGCTAGTTTGGAAGCTGGGAAGGTGAAAGCTGATTTTCAGGACAAGCAGCCTCCAGCTGTAGACCAGCGTCCATATCCACCACCTCTCGGGTTACAAACACGTGGACATTTTAGAACTCTTAAAATGAAAGAAAAGGACGATCAAAGTGATCCCTCCTTTGTTTTTATCTGTCGTTTTATTCCACCTCTGTGCAGACAGGGAGAATAATCAGAGCTCCTGCTTCCTGTTTGATCACACGCTGCTCATCCTCACCTAAAAACACACAAAGCTCATTATTTTGTAGAGAAAATTGGAGGAGCACGGGACAATTAGCCATTCACTTGGGAGGCCTTGCTCGAGAGGTGGGAACAGTTGGGGGACGAATACAAAATGAGGGAATATTGACTACCAGGAGTTTTTAATCAAATCCGATTTTCTGAAACAGCAAAATGTGAAAAAACAGTATGTTTAGGCTTTATTGTTCATTCCAAAATAGAAACAAAAAAGCTCTGTAAACTTTAGGGTCAAGTAATACTATTACAGGAGTGGGGCTTACTCTGCTGGGACAATGGAGCAAAGAGGCCTAAATCCAGAGTTAGATTAAACGCCAGGGTGTTCAGTCAGTAACAGTATTACTGCAGGCCCAGATGTACAGCCCTGCTCCTGTAAAGTAGGATTTAGAGACAACTTAGTGTGATTACAGTGATCCCCAAAGCAGAGATGGATGGGGCAAAAGTTGGGCAGTGGGACAGCCTCATCTTCGTCAAAAATATTAAATGGAAACAAAGGAGATGTTCAGCAAGATGTCAGAAATGAGATTGTGATACAAAGATGAGACATAAGGATGGGTCACCTGAGTTTTAAACCTCAATGTCTGAAAGTGAATTAGAACCAAAAATAGCAGATGTTCGTTTTTACCAATTATGGGGTGGGCTTTTGAAGGAACTCCCCTGAGGGCCATCATGATCTCAGCATCAAATGTGGTACCAGAATACAAACTACAGGGGTGAGCTGCACAACTCAAACACTAAACATTTCTATAAGTCACAAATGAATCTCATCTGACATTTTCGGCCAATTGGACTTTTCTTAATCAAGTTAATCAAAGTTATCTTTAATCAATTTCTCTTTCAGAGCCAAGGCATGAAATTCATTCTTTCTATTCTTTAGATGCGGATGCCTCCTCTCCATTGAGAGTACGACCCTGACCTCTGCTCGTGTTGCTTTACATTCCTGATGCAGTCTCTGGGAGAGGAGGGTGCAATTTGGCCCCAGCTGCTCTTCCTACATGTTCATGGCCCTCCCTTATCCGGCACCTGCTGTCCTCAGCATCGGCTGCTTTTCAGGCCCTCACAAATACAAGAGGTCTCCTCTTATCACCCAAAAATGAAACCAAAAAAGGGATGCAGACGGAAAGCGGCAAATGAGTAACGTCTTGTCTATTCTCCACCGTTATGGCCTCCGCTGGCAGCATAGGGCACCAATAACCTAATTCTGTAATCCCCCTAAACTAGGCTACACAATAAAAAGGAATTTTGGAGGATATTAAATATTGGCCACTAAAGTTATTTATATTTTCATGAAGCAAAAAAATAACAACTATGTTTTTAAGTAAAATAATCCCTCTAAACAGTTTTAATAGAATTTAACTAAAGATGTTGTTTCAGTCAGCCATTATTCTCGTTCTCATTCTCATTTAGCGATGTACAGAGAGCAGTAAGGTTAAACACATCAATAATAAAATAATAAATACATCAATAATATGAAGCTAATGACTGTCGTCAGGTTCGTGGTGGGAAATGTTTCTGTGTTGCAGCAAATATTTAAGTTTGAATACGTTGTAAACTGTCTTTGAGTGTGAATGCTAAAGCCAAACATGCCAGCAAGCTCAGCTTCTGTTGTCTTCTCTGGACTTGGAAGTCCGGTCTTCCAATGTTCACAGTTCTAAACACAAAAAGAAATCCCCCCTGAAGGTCAAAGGTTGCTTCAGGGGGCCTAGGTTGTGTACATGCAGCCAGATTGCAGTGATAGTTGACGCTATGAACTATTTATTTGTATTTATGAGAGTTTGTATCTTGTTAGAACTGTTTCACACAGTTCTAGACAGCCTATATTTGTGAACATCCTTCTTCAGTGCTGGAACAAACAGAACTGAGTGAAATAAATTATCTGGGCTAGTGCTGCTAGCAGCAGCTAGCACCAGAACAATTAGAAAATCACAATGATCTTCTAACTTACATTCAGCTTGGGTGTGACGTCATTCCCAGATTGCAGTTCTTTCCCAGTTTATTACTTTCATATTAATGTTTTCCAATTTTGCATTATTTTCTGTTATTTCAGCTTTTAACTTTGTTCTCTCTTTTCTCTTCCTAGAAGCTACACCTGGCCTGGTTCTGTGTCTACCTGTGACACCTTTCTGGAGAGGGGCATCGTCCGAGCTTCTGCTGGCAACAACCTAATGCTCACCCTCTACCGATGATCCACATGGCCCTGTCTTTCAGTGTTTAACCCTTTCTCTCTCCTAGACATGGCGATTGACTGAGCTTAACTGTAACATACTCTATGTGCTTTTTTTCAGACTCTAACCTTGAAAACTGGCTCAGAGTTTATCTGTTCTTTCTTTCTAGGTGAAACGACTAAAGGAGCTACATCCATTAACATTTACTTTTCCTTCCCATAGAAAGTACTCCTGGATCAGGGCTTCTGTGTTCTCTTTGTGTCCCTGCTCTGTTCTCTCAAACCTCCAGTCAGTCGTGGCAGATGGGCGCTCACACTGAGCCTGGTTCTGGTTCTGCTGGAGGTTTCTTCCTATTAAAAGGGAGTTTTTCCTCTCCACTGTCGCTACATGCATGCTCAGTATGAGGGATTGCTGCAAAGTCAACGCCAGTGACTGTCCACTGTCTCTACATGCTCATCCAGGAGGAGGGAATGTTGCAAGTCACTGACTGGATGCAATCTGCTGGGTTTCCTTAGATAGAAAAACTTTTTATCCAATTTGAATAAATAACTGAATCTGACTGCACTGTTCAATTGTTAGGATTAATTGGAATGTATGAACCTGACTTTTGTAAAGTGCCTTGAGACGACATGTGTTATGAATTGACGCTATATAAATAAACTGAATTGAATTGTTTCATGACCTAATGACAAACCTGCTTTTATTTCTTGTTTGTTTCAATTTAACATGGGAAGAAATGCCAGGTGAGCAAATGGTCTTAATAATTAGCTACAATTTAATTTGGTTGAGTTAAGTACACTATAAATACTGTAATATGCATAATGTATTTAAGTTTTTTATGCCAGTGTGGAATTACTGGAAAAGTAAACAAAATGTGCTAACTCAGCAGAGTTAAAGCTGAGCCTTATTTCTTTAAGTTTATTTCTTTGGTTTACAACCAGTTTAGAAGCCAGTTAAAACAGAGGAAACCTGTCTAAAATGTCACCATTAACATAAAAAATATCAGCAGAAAACATCTCATAAAACCCCAAACCGCTTCTGTATCTGGACGCTTTTTAAAACAGAGAAGTTCTGTTTATTTACCTGACTGGTTTTCTAAGACACGCAGCGGAAGTTTCTCCGATGGGATGGACAGGAAAGTTACAGAGCACGGTGACATAACGCTCCGCGCATCCTCATCCTCCTCATCCTCATCCTTCATCTCCTTCCTCCATCTTAGGACGCAGGTGCTTTGACAAACCGCGAGGCGCACATGGAGCACATTAAGCGGTCATGTAAGCAAAGCAAGAAGGTAGGAGGAGGAGGAGGGGATAGAAATTAAAAATAAAAGATCCCTATCTGCACCGAGCCGCTGAATCGCTTCGAGAAATGCGCTGAAATGAGGCTGCGCTTATTTCTGAGGACTTTTTATTTTCTCTTTGAATCTGCGCACTATGAAAGGCGGCTGACATTTGAAGAGAGCATCTCTTTTTTGCTGCAGAGGATCAAATGGCCAACCCCTCCCTCCATCCTTCCATCCAGCCCTCCGTCTGCCCGTGCATGTTTACGCTCAGCATCCTAACATCTCCTATAATCGGACACGTCTTACTGCAAACAGCGGAGAGGTCAGTCGGTCGGTGGAGAAAAGCCGGCGATCTATTCCCGGAGATCCGGAAGGTGAAACTAGAGGACGGGGCGCACTTCAGTTGCGACCCGGTCCGATAAGTTGGCGTTCAGTGGTAGATAAAAACGGTGCGTTTTCTTGCACAGAGAGAGGATGCTTCAACTGACAAACTGTGTAAAATAAACACGCAGCATCACCGAGCATCTGGAAAAGCAGCGCCATGCTTCCTCTGCTTATTAAACATTTGAAGCTTAAATCTATTCTCAGTTAAACGGAGCACGACAAACGCACACATGAAAAAGATCGAGTTTGTTTTGCTATAAGTTTTCATTTCTGAACCAGAAATGAAAAAAAAAAAAAAAAAAAAAACAATCAATCAAACAAACATCAACCATGAGAAAAATCGGCGTTCAGAAAAAACATGACGCGGACAAACATTAAAGTTATGTAAAAAGAGCCGTTTTTCATCTAATCATTAAACATACACACATTTATTTCTGGTTACCTGTATCCAATTAGATCTGATGTTTTTGGGTCCTCGCTGCTCTCTGAGAGTTACAGTGCGACTCAAGTTGTTCGCTTTAAAAGATATCCCAAGTAAAGATTTAAAAACCATCTATCCCGTTTCCAAAGATCTCAGGAATCAGAGGGGAGCAGGCGGAAGGTCGCAGCGGCCTCTCCTCACGCAGCGCATCGGCGCATGGCTCCGCATCCACGCGTTAAGATGTTTGTAAGCAAAAACATGGCTTCATTTGCCTTTGTCAGCGAGGAGGAAGGAAAAAAAACGTAATATTGACTTACCTTTCCCTCATGAGCCATTGTACAGCCCCCCACCTCCCTCCCTCCATCCCGGCCCCTCTCCACCCCTCCGAAACCCCCTGCAACTCCTCCCTCCGCCCTTTGCCATGACATCACGGAAGCTGTAGTAAAACCTCCAGCATCACATGGGCAGGGCTTAGGACCCCCTCCCCTTTTACTACACACACTCACCCCTTTCTCCTTCACTCTCTCTCTGACTTCAAACCAAATTTCCACCCTACATCATTTCCCAAATATGAAAATAAGTCCCCCCCCCCCCCCCCCCCACCCCCCCCGCCGCTCCTAACCATTTCAAACAGCACCCTGCTATCACCACACAATTCACCCCAGACTGAGCTCAGATTTTATACATATCAAGTTCTGCAAATGAAGGGCCCAGATTTACCTATTGTTACCTATTGTTTTGGTTTCTTTTTATGTCAAAAGTTATGCAGAAAAACTGTTAGAATTTAATCAATAAAACTGTGGTAATAATTTGTATATTCTTTACTAGAAATCTGTAAAGAATATACAAAGACACAATTACATAAATTTGTAAAATTCCAACTATTTCTTAAAATGTACTTTTCAACATAATTAGATTAATCCTAACAAAGTATTAAGATCATTTTGCGCATGTGGTTTGTCCTCTGTATTTGGGATTAAGGCATACAACAGAACTGAAAAGTAATAAACTTTGTAAATGTATTCTAACAAGGTGACATGCAAACCCTTTTCCTGACAACCACAGCTAACATGTGCCCTTCATTGGCAGTGACCACCTCAGGGTTAAAAAGCTGCAGCCTGTGAGCAAATTTGACTTTAGCATTAGTGCTGCTACTAAATTAGTTAAAGCTGGATACAAAGTTCAATATTTGCTCCATCAAAGAAACTTTCTCCACCATAAGTTCTTAACTTTTACAAAGTTGACATATTTTATATATGCAACTGATAAAAATATTGGTCTTAGCATTCTCTCAAGGGCAATGCACAAGACGAATTAGAAAAACATCTCACTGAGCTGATTTTATCACACTGAAGTATCTAATGTTAGAAATGAACTGTCATTGAATAATAGATTTAAGAAATGATATCCTTGATGAAAATGTAACTGTTTATTTTGGTAAATACTAACTACCTTCTAAAAATCATTAACTTAACATTTCAAACAGAGTCCTGCAAAAAGAATTCGCAGCCGCAGATTTGACACATTTAAAGTTCGGCAAAAGCAGGGTTGGCCTTATATAAATGCGAACTTTGCAGCAGCTTAGGGCCCCCTGCTGGCCTGGGACCACCAAGAAAACTGAATTTACACAGAACAGGTTGACAGATGAATCGGTTTTACACACACTGAGGAAGATTTTCCTAGTTTTCAATTCCATGTCTGACACTTTATTCCAAGTGATATTTATTATAAAAATGTGAAATGTCTGAAACACATTTTGCCATAGACAATTTAATTAATTATTCTTTCTGAAGATACTTTTTTTTCCTTGGACCGAAAATTGATGTGGTAGTTGTGTGGAGAGTGTGTATTTGACAGCATCTGATAACTTCTCTGAATTGAAAGTGGGGGGTTTAACAACTTATATATGCAAACAGGCAGGTCTCTGAAGGAACTCTGCTGGAAGTTATTTATGCACTGCGGAAAGATAGGATATCAGCTGGAATTATCAGACTAGGAAAGGAGCTAAAAGACTGATCAGAGTGGGAAACTGATTTTTTGATTATTTTTGTATACAACAAACAGCAAATCTTGATGGTGCAACTTGGACTCATCCCCAAAATATTGCTCACACCATGGTTTTGAGACCATTAGTGGAAATGACAAGCATTCATTACAAGCCATTTGAGAATAGTCACCACAAATGCCATCCTTTATCTGCTGTCTCCACACTGCGCACGCAGGGAATATTCAAAAAGCCCAACCTTCAGCTTTCTGAAATTCTATTAAATTCTTATCTCTTTGCAGCAGGCTCTTTTTGTGCAATCCTATTGTTATGCACTGGAGCTGAAATCAATCACCGGCCCGTGCACGCCACCGTCAGTATGATTTCAGACTGTGGCTGCAGAGAGGAAGAAAGGATTCACAACTGCAGCAACAACAGCATCGGCAATCAAGTAAACGAAGGAAGGGGGAATCGAGGAAAAAAATCCCTGATCTAAAATAATGTAGGAAGTTTGATCCCAGACAGGTTATTTTGTAAATCTTGTAAAAATCACAGGAGAGATAGGACACAAATTTGTGGAATAAACTCCAACTGATGCTGCTCTAGCAGTTTGAGGAGACTTCAGGACTGTGGACAGCTCCAACATGCCCGGTTGAGGTGAGCGTCTGATTTCAGAACTCCGGAGAGCTCCAGAGCTCCGCACAATAACTTCTGAAAGTCTTTGTTGACGAAACAAAGAGCTTTGTCTGAGGGCCGCTCCAACCATCTCAGGAAAATCAAGTTTAATGCCCTCCCCTCCAAAAAGGAAGAAGGAAACCCTCAGTTTGAAAGTAGTTTTAGTTCACCTAAAATTCATTACCTGGATCTACTTTCTCCCTCTAATCAGCCTGCTGAAAGCATCTTTGGAAAGATAAGGGACTTTAAATGAAATTAATTATTGCCTCATTATGAGCCGGACTCTTTAACATTTATGCTTCTCTTTCTCCAATTTTAGGGAGAAAACTTTTAAAGTTTTCTAGTTAAACCTTTTCCTTCACCATGAAGGGTTAGTTAGCCCCAAAAACTCACAATAAATGTTTTATTTGGACTTTCTTTAAAACTAACTTTTATAATCAACCCCTATATTGTCTTTATTTGAGATACTTTTTAAAATTCATTTTTATTATTTCAGACAAGATTAGATTTATTTTCTGGATGATTAAAAACCCTGAAACCGTCTTTAGCACCAGTTTAAACTGAACGTGTTTGTCCTTCCTATAATTGGAAACAAACAAAACGAAAGTTTTTATAGGCCTCATAGTTTACAAATATATGTTTAGTCCTATGCTTCTAATAATTTTAGACAAATGTTTTCACCTGTTCTTCTGGAATAAAAATAAAGTCCACTACACCTTTATTCTAAGGTTTACTAAAAGGTTATCAAAAAACTAAAAAGCTTTTCCAATCAAGTCAACTACCGACAACAATCTCAGCTTGCATTCTGAGCTAAAAGAGGAACAGAATCCCCAGGATAAGTTCTGAAGGGATCGGAGCCAAACTGGAATAATTAAAGGCAGTTTTCTTTGGAGGTATCAGGCTGCAGCCGCTCCATCAGCTGGGAAAACTTTCTCTCTGTTGTTCAGAAGTATGCCCGTGGATGCAGATGGCACCAAGGCCTCGCAGCTCTTATGCTTATATTGTGTGGAGCTGAGCAGCCAGCATAAATATTACATGGGGGCAGCAGCTGACTGGGCGCTAAGGTTGGGACCGGGGGAGGCCCTATAGTCCCTCGACAGATGGAACAAGACGACAGAGTAACACAACAAAAAAGTTTTTAATAAGCCCGCTGCCTAGCATTGTCCCTACGGTACCAGGGCCACACGGTCCCCTAGGGGACCAACTGTCCTTTGTCTGGACTGCCTTTTCTTTCTCACTGACTTAAAGTTCAGTTTTTACTTTAGTGTAAAAGCTGGAGTTTATTGGACTCGCTGTAGGGAAGTTTTAAAGTGATTAGACGGATATAAGCTTCTTTTAATCGTGCAGTAACGGTTCAATCATGTCAAACAGACTATTCTTTGAACCTGCGGTCGAATAAACTTCATAAAATATATGCTGTGCAGAGATTATCATTATGTGCTGAAGACAAACACATTATGAAGATGAAGAGAAATTTCTACTAAAACGCGCCTGAGACGCAGATGCCGGAGCACAAAGTTAATCTCTAAAAGTTGTGCACAATACGCGACAAATGAGAGCTACGAACCCAGAAAAGAGCGGCACAACTTCATGTTTGCGCTCTTCCTCCTCCTCTGCGTCTCTTCAGTCCCTTTCAGTCCCGCAACCACCGCCGAGTCCCGCAGGCTAGTTTAACTTCTGAGCAACAAAGTTTGGAGAACTTTACTTCAACTATAAGTCAGTCCCCCGCTCCTCCACCCCCCGGAGTTCAGCAGGTCCACGGGGGGCGTGGCCAGGCACCTGACTGACACTCAGGGCCAGCCAATAGGAAGAGGAGCTGGAGCCAATCCAGAGCTCCCAGTGTCAGCTTTCAACAACAATAACTGTGAGCAACAAAGAGCATCTGCTGCGGCCAGAACTTGTCCCACTCACTCTTAGCTGTAAGCTGCCCTAAAGCCTGAACGATGTCTGCCACCTTCATCTTAATGGTTTATTCTCCACTTCTGATGGGACAAAACCTCCAAGAGTCTAAACATTAGAACACTTCATCATATGTCAGCGGTTTCACTGTGATGACTGGCGGATCGGTGTAGGTTCATGTGTGAACACAAAGAGCAGATGTACGCCCAATTCCGGCAACTTACAGGAACATTTTCACTGCAAGTGCAGGCCTATTCACAGTGTCTGTGTCTGGGACGGACAGACAGGTCCTCCCTCCCCATAGCAGATGGTCTGCCAGATAATGAGCTCTCCCATTGCTTGTTCCCATTATCCCACCCCCCTCCCCCCAGTCCTCCACCCCCCAGAATACTCATTTTCCAAGATGGAATAAAGGGGGTTAAAGTAACCTCAACACACTCATAGAAATTACGGCTTTGTAGCTATTTGTTCTTGTTGGCTTTGCATCACCAAACATCTCGGTCTGCTATCCGTGAATCCTTTATTTTAATATTGTTTTACAAAACAAGTGGAAGCTCCTTCAAATTAAACTCAACGCAAATAATCTGTACAAAAAGATCAGACAAAGGCTTTGTCTTTTACACCTGGAACAACAGAGAAAAATTTGTAAAATAAGAAGTGCATATATGATTTATTAACTGCAAATTAATTTTAAAAGCTTAGTTTGTATGTAAAACCTCCTTCTCGGAGTTACATTAGCTAACTGATAAAGTTTTAAAACAAATAATCTAAAATAAAAATGCAACAAATAAAATAAGTCAGTCAGTCATTTTCTACTGCTTAGTGGATCGTGGGGAAGCTGGTGCCTATCTCCAGCAGTCTATGGGCGAGAGGTACACCCTGGACAGGTCGCCAGTCCATCGCAGGGTAACAAATAAAATAAGATAAAAATAAATAAAAGTATGAGAAATAAAAAAAGTTAAGCTTAATGTAAAATCAATTTTAATAAACTAAACAAAAAATTTGTATAAAATATTAACTAAGGAACTAAAATGTGTCTACTTAAGACTGAATATTTTCTGCTTCGAAAGTTACAAAAAACTGAATTACTTTCAGATTCCTGAAAAGCAGAAAGTTGTCATTTGGGTGAATTAGGCTCCTCAGCCTCCAGGTAGTAAACTAAACTCCGGTTTATTAATAAACATTTAAACCACTCAAAATGTGTTCATTCCTTGAGTTTAGCGGCCTTTTATGTTTATATTATTATAAATGATTTATTTGTCAGATTTTAGTCTTTTTACCAAACAACAACAAAAAACAAAATTCATCTGAAAAAGGTACTGTGCCCAGGGTGAATGAAATCCAGTCAAGGTCCAAAGAGCTATTGATGAGGAACACTTTGGATCTGGCTGCTTGGAGCCAAAATATAAAGAAAGGGGTTGGATCAAGACTTTTGCACAAAACTGTATGTGATTCAAGGCTTAAAACCTTCCAGATATTATGTTTAACTAACTTAAGCTTGTGTCCTCCCATTAACCTGAAGGATGGTGTCATGAAGCTGAAGAAAGAAGGATAAAACCAAAACAAGGCCAATCCATGGTCTCAATTGCATCTTATTTAGCTCTATGTACTGTTGCATTCTGTAGAACCTGAGTCTGCCTCATTAAACCAGATCCAAATTCACAATGCTTGAGTGCGTGAAAGATCACGCGCGAAGCAGCCGCAAAGCTAGAGTTCACTGCTTGACCTGATAGCTTTCAGGCATCACCTCATGTTGTCAAATTGGAACCACAGACGTCTGTGTAATTATTGGGATTTTATGTAATAGACCAACTGAAGTAAAAAAAAGATTTTCCATTTTTTACTGATAAAAACACATTTGTATTCAACCCCATTTACTGTGAAGCCCCTAAATAAAATCCAATTGACAAGCTGCCTTCAGAAGTCACCTAATACAGCCGAATCATATTGTGTTGAATTTAATCTCAGTGTAATTCCAGCTTCTCTGCAAAGGTCTCAGAGGTTTGTTAGAGAACATTCAAGACCAAAAATCTTAAAGAACTAGGGGCATAACAGACACAACAGAGATGAAGATGTGAAGAAAGGGATGGCAGCATCATGCTGTGGGAATGTCTTCTACAGCAGGGAAAATGAAGCAACTGATCATAGCTAACGGGAAGATGGATGGAGCTAATCATGCAATAAAATCTGTTAGATAAAGGATACTTGAGGCTGTAGGGATGTAGACCTTTCAACAGGGAGAACAACCCTAAACATAGCTACAATGAAATGGTTTTAATTGAAGCATAATAATTTGTTGGAATGGCCCAGTCAAAGTCCAGACCGAAATCCAATTGGGACGCTGGGACACATCTTGAAAACTAATGTTCACAGACACTCTTCAACCAATGTGACTCAGCTTGAGGTATCCTGTAAACAAAATACAGCAGTGCCTGGGAGTCAAGTGAACGTCACACTTTAAGGTTTTTTATTTGCCAAATATTTTGAAAGCCATATATAATTTTCCCTCCACTTTACATTTATAGTCTACTTTGTGTTAGTCTGTATTTATTTCCACTATATTCAAGCTTAAATTTTAATTAGGCTTGAACTCTTCAAACACTGAATCTGTGAGATCATTACAGCCATGGACATGTAAGAAAGGCATCAAAGATGTTTGCTCTGAAGCAGAAGACGACTGTGTGAGCACGTTTGCAGGTGGACAGGAACAGACGTCCGATAAATCGAGCTAAGTTTTTGAGAATGATGAAAACAAAAGGTCTTGGCCTGTTGCTCACACAACATTAACCTAAATAGCATTGACAGTATCTGCAAAGACCTCAAATGAACTTTGCTCTTTTACTACCATTTTACCCAAAGCTTAGAACATGTTTCTCCATCAGACAATGTTCAGATAAACACTGCCTTGTTGAAATTAATTTAGTAATACAGTCTATTCAAAAACTGTTCCAATTGCCAGCTAATATGAGTGACAAAGTAATAATTTTGACAAAGTTCCTTTCAGAGAAGTAACGTTCCAACTCCAACATCCACCACACTACATCATCTTTCTGTTTCAGTCTGCGGCTGCAGTTGGTTAACTTTAAAAACTGCAAAGACAGAGACTGAATGACATTTTATTTTGGCTTCAGCCACCACTGTCCTCAGACACACTGAACAACAAACCTTCAGTCGGTTGATGCCAAGAGGTCCGAACAAAGCGCCTCAGTGTGGCACATCAGGGGTGAGAAAACAACATATGGGCATGTTAATGAAGGATGGCGTCTTTACCCAAGGATTTAAGCTTGGACTCTCACTGCTGAACAGAAGACAAGCAGACTCAACTCAACTCAAGTCCACTGAACCCAAAAATCTCTGAAGCACACAATATCACAGAAATTGACTTGAGAAAAACAGCTAGAAAACCCTTGACTGACTATTCTGGTTTCAAAACTATAGAAATAAAAAGAAAAATTGAGCTAATTAAAAAAATTACTTTTTTTAAACCACAAACCACCTGACATTCAAACAAAACTATACTTTCTGTCTTTCTTTATAATGATTTATGATAGATAAAACAAAAATAAAGCAAATAAAATAAAAGTAAAAGGGGCACAATGTGTTCCTCCTCAAACTGAAGAATTGTAAGTTCTTCAACTAAACTCAAATAATAAATGAATAATACATTATTTTAATGTGTATGCAATTTTATCCTTTTCTGAACTTTAAAGAAGAGAAAGTAAATTGGTAATGCTACATTAAAATGCCTCCCAAGAAAAAAATCCATAACATTATAATTCATTAATTGATTTGCCTGAGAAAACATGTATTTTGTCTTTGTTTTTATAGCAGAAAATTTAATTAAAACAAATCCAAGCTTTACATGTCAGCTTGTAGTTGTCCTGACAGAAACAATTGAGGTAATTCATATACAGCAGACCTGATGTGCACCCTCTGCTGTAATATCACAGATGCTGCTAAATGAATCGAAATTAAAAGTCATTGATCATTTAAAATCTTCATAATACAAAAAACAACCAACAAAATAAATTTGTGCTTTTCACTTATTTATCAAGTTATGCACCTCGATTTCCCTGTTCCCCTGAGATCATGGTCATAGTAAATGAACCCCTTTGTTGTTATTTTCAGATGGTACTTTCGACCCTTTTTACCATCTGTTATAATAACAACCTAAACCAGCAGGAGAAAGTTATATCCATTGGCAGATGAGTGAGCTTTCTAAGCCCAAATATTGCCAGGAATTACACCCAAAACTAATCAAATTTTTAAAAAAGTATCTTTTAAGGAAAAAGGAGGGATGTACATTCTAAAGTGAGGGAACAGAAAGTGTGTGCACTGTTATGCTGTTGGAGAGAATGCGGATGCAATGAAACAGATTAAAAAAAGAGTGCTGACAAGAAGGAGGATTCCTATACTCATGCAGAGATCATGGTTTATGGTGTCTGCAACGCCTTCTGGGAAACTGGCAAAATAAGAGGAGCAGGGCCTAAAAAAGCTATCCCCAGCAGATCAACACTATCTGAAAATATTCTGTGCAAATGTCCTGAGGCAGGATGTGAGAGGTAAATCATGCTTCTGATGACCCAAGGATTTTAATAACTACAACTTTAAAGAAGCAGCCAAAGTCCAAAGAGAAACTCAGGAAGACCAGTGGATCAGTAGCAATTTTGATATAGCTCAGTTATGAATATTTTAAGATGGCCAACTGAAAATATGAACTACCTCAGTGTTTATAAGAATGTGGCCAACAGAGCCTTTATGCCAGATAAACAGCAAGCGTTGTCATGTTTCAAGGTTGCTGTGTCACAGTGTGCTCAGCACATACATGATCTTACCTTTGTGGCTGGGTGTGAACCAGAGCAGGTGCCGGTCACTTGGCTCCTCCCACACAAAAGACAAGTAAAAGGGAACAAAATAGAAAATACGTGCATACAAAATGGAGGAATTTACAGTTTTTTTTAACATGTCCTGTCGTTCAGGACTACCATATGGAGCAGATGGTTGCCTGCATGTGCCAGGGCAGTGTTGCTCTATAAAAAGGAAACAAGACAGTATCCCTAATTGCATGATTAACTTTATTAATTGCACATTCAGTCTATGATCAAAGTACGAAAGTCACATTGATGGTATATTAGTGGAGGTATGAATTGGCAAAGAGTTGCATTGACCTGGAGCCAGACAGCACAGATACCAGGGAAAACTTTATTAATAAAAAAAAAAGTTTGATTATAGTTTTCTACCAAAAACGTTTTTTTTCTGGACAATACTAAATAAAAATGTATTAATTTAAACTTATGATGAATTTAAACTTTAAAACATTGAGACTTAGTCTAAAGTTGTTTCAAATAAAAAGGTCAATCTGTGTCTGTTTTGCAAAATTCAATTCTAGGATAGACTGTAACTCATGCTTCATCCTAAACTTACAGAGAATTTAGTGACTAAACATCGTAAGATTTAGACTGAATTGTGACTAAACTAAATCTCATTTCATTCAAAATAAAAATGTGATGCCAAAATCAACACTGTTACATATACATTGTGCAAGTATTTACACTCTGTGATGGAGAGCTGCTCCACATGGGTTGTTACATGCATGTTTTTATAAGTTGATGCATAGATTAGTGGGGAGCTTAATACATCAGCAATCAGCTGCAATAATAGTTAAATGTCAGCAATAGCAAAAACCTGGATTGGTTGAAGCTTACTTAAAATGTATCTAAATTCAACTGATTCTGTAACAATGGGCCCATCTAAATGACATCCTGTTATTTAAGACTGGCATGTTTACACACACACCTCCCCATATTCATCTCCTGTCCTCTCCACAATACAAAGAGATGGGTGATAGAGGGACACAAATCTGGAATGAATTCACTGCTGATTAAAGTCACTTTTGGAGTGTATGAACAAAGAAGAAGGCACTGCTAAGGAGCACTGCTGGGTCTATACACATACACAGATATATAAAGTGGAGGCAAATGAACAGCTTAACACACACACACACACACACACACACACACGCACACACATTGGAACTTTGTTTCTGCATAACAAGCAGCTGAAGTGAGTCTCCAGCTGTCTGGGAGAGGGTAAGGACAAATAAAGTTTAAACAATTGTGCACATGGATCAAAAAGAGGGAAGTAGGACCTTGTTGATAAAATGCCCTGAGTGACATAATCTATCCTCTTCCTTTTTATTTAAAAGCTATAAGAGTCATTATCTGACATCTGGAGTATTATTTGTGTTTGAAGTGACAAAGAGAAAAGAGGGCCCTTTATGAGGTACTTTTTCCCTTGTTTTATTGGAGCTCTAGACTGGGGATTTATTCACATTTGGACATTTGGCAGCAGAGTCCAGCTCCCAGCCTGATGATAACAATCAGGATCATAACACGATGACTTTATTGTTCCCCACACCCTCCCTCTGCATCTTGTCCACTTTCACACCCCGACCTCACTCGCTCTTTCTCTCTAACATCCATGGCAGCACGATCATACCCGTATCTGTCAACTCCCATTAGACGCGGATAAGGGCATCATCCATGAGCCGACACGGAGAGATTTGTAGAGAAGCTCTTTAAACTTTTGTCTGATATACAGTACTGCACAAAAGTCTGGATCCAGTCCTCACTGCTTTATACTTTCCCTCCAAGCAGGGAAAATATCTTTTGATGTTTTTCTTTAGACTTTGGCTGATTACCACTTAGTTTCAGTCCAGTACCTGACCATTTTCAGAAGCAGTTTATTTGTTTGTATAGGAAGTAACTTAACACTTACATAGAAATCATTCAACCTTTTAAAGGCATTATATCTATGCAAGTCTACAGAGACCCAACAGCAAGGACTCTATTTAAAATTTTGCTTCTCATATATTTTATTGTCAAACAAAACAAAGAAAAAATGTGTTTAATGACATTTAAATAATTTTTTCTAGTTTACTGTTTCCATCTACGTAACTATTCCAATGTGTATCATAAAACATTCATGACCGTAATGTATCTGTGATGTGACTGAACCATTAGCAGACCTGCTCATGTCCTGTACGTTGCTCCGCTGACAGTCCTGTCTGCCCTATTTCTCCTCCAACAACTTCTCTCTGCCTTATAAACAGGTTTGAAATCCACCAGACACCTGAAGATAAAGGCTGTGAGATAAATGTCCAGGTGTCCTTCAGTTGGTACTATTGCTGGGCCAGTCTCCGAGTGTCCTTGGCATAGAAAGCTATTATATTGGGAACTAAATGCTGTTTGTATGAAATATCAAAGATGACCATCATAACATCCGGATATTTAGACTTAATGGGTGATTTTCTCTGGTGACACAGCTGCTCCCTGGTGTCTCCTGACTGATTCCTGACCCATTCCTGGCTGGGACAGACCTTCTTAGTGCAGCAGGTTGCTGCACACAAATGAGAAATTATAATTTTTTTATTGAGCACACTTGTTTGATTAGCATGTTCGAACTCTTTTTGGCTCGTTTGGACAAACCAAGCCAACATGCACGGTGTCTTTTGGAAAACGCTTTGTTTCCACAGAGCTCGGGAACACAGTAAGTTGCAATATATCACCGAAAAACAAAACAAAAAAATCATTGCAAGATGTCATTGCCCATATATGTTAGGGGTGAGTGTTTTACACATCCAGCGCACAATGCAATAATAAAATTAAACAAATAAACATGACAAGGAAAAAAAAATTTTAAATACTAATCTTAGAATCATGTTTATTTTAATGTTATTGTTCATTCATATTTGTTTACTTGTTAAAAAATCCATTGGGCAACACCTTGAGGAATATGATTCTCAGAACCTCTGGCTCTTCATTACTCATGGTTTACATTTCTCCTTCCTCTTCTTCTTTGTAGGAGTTGTGATTTTTTTTTTTTTTTTACTACAAGCGCAATCAAACTCACTTATAGTGAAAGGAAAAGGCCAGAAGACAGACAAAGTTTGGTCTGGGTGCCAGTTTCAATGACCATCACCTCTGGAGACTCCTCCCCCTGCTCACCCAACCCCATCCACTGTTTGGTCCTCTCTTGTGCAGGGGGGGTGACACAGGGAATGGGGTCACCCCTGCCAAAAGGCATCACATTGCTTGGTTCCTCTGTATCGTCTGCCTCTCTGTCTGTCTGCTGTACCTCTCTGTCACTTGTCCTGTCAGTTTTCTTGATCCTGACAAACTCTGGGCTTTTTTTTTTCCTTTTTAACCTAATGTGGGTATCCTCGTGAGAGCTGAAAAGCCTGCAGCCATGAGACAGCTTCTAGGGTGATGTGAATAGGCCCACCCCCTCCTCGTCCACCCCTCAGTCCAGACTAACATCCCAGCAGTTACCCCTCCCTGCAGAGGTCCCCTTCCTGACCCTGTGTCATCCTGCAAAGTCACTGAGTCAGATCCTTTAAGGCCACCCCTCTGCCGATCTCCTCACTTCAACTTCTCTGTCAAGGCTTGTAATGAATTCTGTACCCTGGTTCCCCTCCCTCCTTTCCGTTCTCTTCTCCTTCTCTCAGTAGTCTCCATCTTTTAGCTCCTCACCCTCTCTGCCGCAGCAGCAGGCCGGGCAAATACACACCCGAGCAGTGGTAAATACAGGCAACACTTCACAAACAAGGCCTGATTACAATGACAAAGGCTGCCACACTTTAGGGAGGAGCTTGGAGCAATTTGGAGGCTGCAGGGGCCATTGAGTGAGTGGCATACTTAATGGGCTTTGTGCACCAGAAGAAAAGGGTCTGAGCTTCTGGGCCCAGCTGTCATCGCAGAAAATATCAGACTGACACAGCACCCGACGCTCTTTGGCTTGCTCTCTTTTCTTCTTTCAGCCCCCCTCTTTTTCTCCATCTTCTCATCTTTTTGCACTTTTTTTTCTCTAGTTAGTGTACACGTAAAAGCGAAAGCTGTAAAAGAAAAAAAAAATCTAAATGAGAACTCCCTCTGTTGATCTTGCCCACAAGCAAGCAAGCAAACATGCTCTGTTCCTCACACACACACACACACACACACACACACACACACACACACACACACACACACACACACACACACACACACACACACACACACACACACAAACACACACACAAATCAAATGCACAGTAGGCTGACTCTGCAGCAATTATTCAAACCCTAAACCCAGAGGGATAAATGACATTATTACATTTCACTACTTAATTACGTATATGGATAGTTACTAAGCGTTAGCCATCATGCATGCATAATGCAGTAAGATATAGTTTTTTGCTTCATAAAGCACCCTTTCATAACTAAATATATGGCAGCATAAAAACAAATTAACACATGTGATGGGTTTAAAAAAGTGCATATATATGATTGCAGATTCTCACAAAGAGTAAAAAAGAAACATTCAGTGGATTTCCAGCAGTGCCAAATAGGAGTTTATTTTCTGGAAATAATTTTGCTCCAGTGATAATGGGCTTGGCTCAAAAACAAAGTCTTTCTGAGATCCTCTGAAGCAGCTTTCTTGGTTCCGCTTTTCTGAATCCTCGTACGCAGAGAAGTGCTCACACTCCAGATCCGACTGTATTACACCAGCTCTGTGACTTATGGCACTGTAACCCCGAGCATAATAAACACACCCACGCACATGCACGGAGAAAAAAAGTAAAAAAGCTTGCAAGCTAGCGAGCACACACTGGAGGCGAACAGGCATAAATACATGTGTGCACGGTTGCACGGTACTGCATTATTGAAACACAGCACAAAGCCAGAGTTGGATGTTGTTTCACCTAATCTCTTTGATACCACTGTGGTGCTGCTAAGCTCCAGAAAATCAGCTTAGCAGATGTCCTAAAGTGTAGGTGGCTTGTTTCATAAGGCAAGAGAGGATGCACGAAGAAGAGGGGAACGAAAGGAGCGTGGGGGCAGGGCAAAAGATTTGGAACTGGTCCCTGAGTTCAACTCAATCCCCTTTTTACTTCTGTCTGCCAGGCACAGTTGTTATAGCAAACTAAAAGATGTTTTTTTCCCTCACTATTCACCCACCATCTTGAACGTCCCCTGCGGTCCCTCACTTTAGAGTGTTCCCTCTAATGTGTGAGTGTGTGTTGTTTTTATTCAGCCAAATAAATTGTCTTATTTCTGATAATGATGGTGATAATGACTGTAATGAGGACTATTTTTTATTGAGTTTTTTTGCACATGCTGCTTTCACTTCAAGCTCCATCCTGTCCCTTAGATGTCAGCTGATTACATTCACAACCTATACAAGCTGTCGCCTGCACACTCATGTAGTTGCATGCATTATCACCACAAGTGAGACATCTGTATGCAAATGCTATTATTTGATGGTGAGGGGGCTCGACGTGGGCCGGCTGTGAGTGATGTTATGATAGTGAAGGAGGGACTGAAGGAGGTTGGCCTAAAAAGGAGCGTGCGTGTCAACAGCATATATGTATGGTATCCATTAGGGTTCAACTTAATTATTTATTCCTCCTCCAGTTTCAGCAACGAAGGTATCGTTGGCTTGTTGGTTAGTTGTCTAGCAGAATCACACGTAAACACTAGTGATCAGACTTATGGCTCTTTGAAGGGAACCAAATCTTTGGGATCAGTTCTCTTCAAAAAGCTGTTAAAAACTGCCGTTGAAATGATCTATTTTTTAAAATAAATTTATTAGAAGTCCACAGTATGTTCAAGCAAAACAAAAGTATTTCTTTGTGAACATAGTTTCATAAAATTAAGTATAAAATAACTAAAAATAAATATAAATCTTCACTACAAGTGTTGTGTGCATCAATAGCAGTTTGTGCTATTTGGTAAACACCAAAAAAAAGAGCAAAACGTAACAAAAAAGAAGAGAAAAAGTGTTTCAAGTTGCTTTGGCAGAAACAAAAATCACCTACAATTAAACCTAACAATTAAGGCAACACAATAATGGTAAACAACACTTAACTGTAAACATTAAGCAAATAAAGTGTGCAAACATCCAAATAATATAGTCCTGAAAGAAAAAGTTTGTTGCTTTAAGCTTTCTCCTTTTTCACCTTCTCATCACCTGGCTAATTTGCGTTGAGAAAGATGAGATTCGTCCTCCTCCTTCTTTCTCCCGCTGCATGCAGCCTGCATCAGCATCACAGCCAGGTCACACACAAGGCCACACACGTGTCTGCCGCCATGACACGTGACCAAAGCAAACAGCGAGCAATAAACATGCAATAGGTACGCTCATACCACCATTCTTTCTGTTTCATATTTATTTGCCCAAGTAATAATCATATCATTTAAAATACAATTAAATTGAAAAAAACCTTTGAGTGCAGTGCTTGCAGAGCATTATAAGCAAGTAGTAAAAAACGTAGAACAGCTCTCCCTGACTGGAGTCCTATCGTTCAAAGTAAAGAGGCGTTCAAAAAAATCAGATTGTTCATGAACGTCACATCACTAGTGAACACTTTTTTAGCCAGATTGACAAAACCTTAAATCTTCTGTGATACTTTCATGTTGACATGAAAAATGTCAATGAATTTAGTTTTTGGGTGCAGTGAATGTATCAGAGCCCAGTTCTTTATTTTAACTGTGTGGTGTGTATGAGCATATTAGTGCAATTGCATTGTTCAATAATAATGTTGTCTTTAGGTATTTTATTGTGTGGGAAGAATATTACATACATTCTAATATTATGTCAATATTCGATCCATTTGACTAAATATTAATTATTTCCAAACAGCTAGACACTCAGTTTTCTGGCAAACAAGTCAGTAAAAACATTTAGACTTGTCTAAGGCCTGCCACCTTCCACATGATACTTTGAGCTGGGGTCTACACCAACATCTACATCAACTCTGCACACCTGGACGTGTTACTAAGAGCTGATATACAAAGGAGGTTTGTCTTGAGCCCCGGGGGAAGTTGTCACAGGGGCGACTTTAGCACTCGCGCTGCTCCGACACAATCAGCAGCTCTGCTGTTGATAGTTCTGTGACGCCTTCTTCACCTATGCAATCCTACATTGCTGCAGGATGTTTCTGGTTGAAAGGCTGGGGCAGCTTAAGGACGGGCTATCTGTCTCCATATCACCAAGTAACCACTAAGTTACTTGGAGTGTAAATAAGGGGTTGGCAAGAACTAGATGAGACCAGATTTCAGCTATTTCTTTAGGAAAACAAATAATCTCAATTAATGGTTTTCATACACAGTTTTTGAACCATTCAGAGGTGGACCTGCTGTTGAAATGCCCCCATAAGCTCTTTACTGATTCTACATTTCTAGGTAGTGATCAGCAGTGTAGATAGTGAAAGTGAACCAAAACATGTGGTTAATCAAAGTTAAGTCATGATTTAACAAGTGGGGGATTATACATTATCACATAGGGTTGATATGGATAACTTTCTTGCCTTATTTTCGCGATAAATAAAATCATCCTTTGAAGACTGCATTTTTTATTTACTCAGGTTATCTTTGATATTAGACTCTGATTATCTGAAATGTTTAGGTTGGACAAAAAAGGAAAAAAAGAAAAAATCTGATCAAAGGACTGTGGCTGTCCTGTGTAGTTAATGGTAGCTATAATGTAAACAGAAGGAGCAGATCTATTTTCTCCTGTGTTATTTTTATTGTTGTTCTCTTCCATGCACCTGCAACTGCTATAAACACTTTTTCTACCACATTCTTTGCTGCAGCTTTATTTTATGTGTAAAATGTAAAGCTGTCCTTCAAAATGAATATTCTTGAGGAGTGCGACCTGAACCAAATAAATTATGGTTCAGGTCTTGTTGTGGATCAACAAGAAAGAAAACTATTTAGTCACGGTTTAATCCATAATAGTTTATCAGGTTTTTATTTGGCAGTTTTTTTTAAATATTGCTTAGTAATCCTGATGATGTTAAAGTAGCTAAATTCAAAACAATAATGTCAAAAATATGTAAAACAACCTTACCTTGAAAACTCTCCATTTTGTAGTATCTAGTGTGCTGTCTGAATGATGGTCACACCAAATTAATTTGATTTAGTGCTTTCCTGTTTACTGCACTTTGTGTAAAGAGACAAATAAAAACTGCTCATGAAATTAGTTTTGAAAGCATTCTTACTACTTGCATTGCCTAATCCAAAAGCTCTTCTCTATAGTTCATTTATAGGTGGACAAAGGGAGAGCCAAAGACTCAATTCATTTATAACCTTTCTAAATTAATTGCATGTTTTGTGCAAAATATAACGCTTGCCTATTTTCTAATACATACACACAGAGGACACAGTGAATAAAGTCTAAGCTTTGCAAACTGGCTAAAATGAAACACAATAATTCATGAGGTAACAAAACAGTGCTGTTGGAGTTTTGAAGATCAATGTGACAGATTAAAAATGTCCTGCAGATCTGAAGATGTACAAAGAAAATGACTGTGAAAGATTTCAGACAGCCAGCAGAGAAGAGCTGGAACTGGTCATATAAATGTACTACTGTGGGTTATTAGAAGAATGGGTCCAGGTGTGCCAAATGTGGAACGGAGCTCGAGTTTTGACCCAAAACCTTGAGGTGTCGGTTAGAAAGATGAAGAGGTCTTTTATTTTCATCACTGTGAGTCTAAGCATACACCCAAATTGACAAAAGGATGAACTCAGAAGAAAAAGTTTGTGGAGTGGATGAGGCAGAGTCCAGAACTAGCAAAACTCATAAAGTGATAACTCTGAATCCAGTTCTCTCAAAACAGGAAAAAAAACAAAAAACAATGAACTCAATATAGATGGAGGTCTTTGCAAAGTTTCACATACTGTGATTAAGTCAAACTAAGTCACTGCTCATCTGTTTCAAAATATGACACATATTGTGTCATGTAATATGTTGGTTTAGTAAGCAGCATTTACCTCTGTTCATTAGGCCTTTGATTCCTTTAGATACAATTGCCTGCTTGTCCTGTCTCTTTGTGGACAGCAGAAGGAAAGTTGGGGATTGGACCACCAACTGCTTAACACTTAAACATGCTGATTATCACTTTCTAAGTATTATCACTTTCAGTATTAGGTTCAATTTTATGACTGGATAACATTAATAGAATGGATGTAGTTAAATACCAAACAAAAATAGAACCCTAACTGTAAAACGTAATTGCAACTACAAACTGGTTGTGTTTGGAAATCTGAATGTGGGAATGAATCTTCTTTAATTATGAGTTTCAGTCTTCTATTTACCATTACAAGGATCATTAGTGCAATCTGTTAATGGTTATCAGGAAACTTCAACTTAATCAAATTATTCTGTGGATTTTAGTGATTCACAGAATTATTTGGATCACTATGTACTCTTTACTCTTTTTGTAAAGAGTACACTTTAGAGTAACATGAGGAATTCTTCAATATAAACCTGTTTTTCCCATTACTGCCACTGTTTTAGTTTTAACACTAATTGAAATAGTTCAAATCCAACAGGATACATTTTATTTCCCCATCAAACCTCAACACACAGTACTAAATTTGTAGTGGAAAAGGTAGAAAATTGACCCTTTCCTTCCCAAGTTGTGCAACAGAAGCAGCAAACAAAGCTAAGTAACAGATTTTAAAGAAAAATCAGCTTAATGATATTTGCGTGTGTGTGTTATAGAAATACAGTGGAGAGAAAAAGTATTTGATTCACTGCTGATTTTGCAGGTTTTCCCACTTGCAAAGCATGTAGAAGCCTTTATTTTTGATCATAGGTACTCTTCAACTGTGAGTGACAGAATCTAAAACAAAAATCCAGAAAATCACATTGAACGATTTTTAAGTAATTAATTAGCATTTTATTGCATGACATCAGTATTTGATCACCTAACGATCAGTAAGAATCCTGGCTCTCACAGCTTGTTAGTTTTTTTTAAGAAGCCCTCCTGTTCTCCACTCATTACCTATATTAACTGCACTTGTTTGAACTTGTTATCTGTATAAAAGACACCTGTCCACACACTCAATCTAACAAACTCCAACCTCTCCACAATGGCTAAGACCAGAGAGCTGTGCAAGAACATCAGGGATAAAATAGTAGACCTGCACAAGGCTGGGATGGGCTACAGGAAAACAGCCAAGGAGCTTGGTGAGAAGGTAACAACTGTTGGAGCAATTATAAGAAAATGCAAGATCTCACCTTGTGGGGCATCAATGATCACGAGGAAGGTGAGGGATCAGCCCAGGACTACACGGCAGGACCTAGTCAATGACCTGAAGGGACCACGGTCTCAAAGAAGACCATTGGTAACACACTACGCCACCATGGATTAAAATCTTGCAGCACACGCAAGGTCCCCCTGCCCAAGCCAGCGCATGTCCAGGCCCCTCGGAAGTTTGCCAATGACCATCTGGATGATCCAGAGGAGGAATGGGAGAATGTCATGTGGGCTGAAGAGACAAAAATAGAGCTTTTTGGTCTAAACTCCATTCAGTTGCCAGGGCAACTAAGGAGTGGCTCCATAAGAAGTATCTCAAGGTCCAGTCTCCAGACCTGAACCCAATCGAAAATCTTTGGAGGGAGCAGAAAGTCCGTATTGCCCAGCAACAGCCCCAAAACCTGAAGGATCTGGATAAGATCTGTATGGAGGAGTGGTCAAAAATCCCTGCTGCAGTGTGTGCAAACCTCATCAAGAACTACAGGAAGCGTCTGATATCTATAATTGCAAACAAAGGTTTCTGTACCAAATATTAAGTTTTGTTTTTCTGATGTATCAAATACTGATGTCATGCAATAAAATGCAAATTAATTACTTAAAAATCCTACAATGGGATTTTCTAGATTTTTGTTTTTGATTCCGTCACTCACAGTTGAATAGTACCTATGATAAAAATTTCTTCTACATGCTATGCAAGTGGGAAAACCTGCAAAATCACATATATCAAATACTTGTTCTCCCCAGTGTACAATAATTTATCCGAAAACATTGTGGAAGAAAAGAAGAAAAATTACATGTCGTGAATTTTTTGTGGTGATCCGCTGTGGTTTATAAAATAAAACAAAGTAAATCCCATATTAACACAGTTTCTTAGGAGTTAAGCTTTATCAGTTTACTCTGCACACAGTAACAAAGCCAAGCTGCACCAGCATTCAGTGAGAAAATCTTTGTTAATTTGAGCTGAAGGTAAATAAGATAGCAGTTTCATTTGCCATTGTGATGTAACCTGAAGCTCAAGAATGATCTTACTTTAGAGCCAGAAAACCTGAAAGTGTCATAATTGTGAAAAATAACTCAATCACATATTCTGCCTGGATCACCTATGCAGGAAATGTGCTTAATTTCCTTTTGGGATTAAAATAGTATTTTTTAAATGAATTGAAAAATAATTTTGCACAAGGATCAAAAACAATCTAAAGCTAAGTGAAAAGGACACAACACAGTTCATTGCACAGCAATCAAGCCATTTTATACTGTGTGAACAAAATGAATAACAAAGTGTACAATGTAGCTTCAGTTTCAGCTACCACATAAGTAGTATTACCTTGAAGTAACTTTTCAAGGCCAGATGAAATGCTGTTGTGAGAAAACAAACTGTAGATTGTGAGTCTGAGGGTGTGACAGACTGTTCTCAGAATAATGCTTTGACAGCTATATTACTCTTGGGTAAACTCTTAGGAATAGGATTATGTGTAGAGAAGTGAGGCAGTAAACTGGTAACAAAGTTTATAAAAGAAATGGGACTGCTGGAGCATGCATGCTTTGTTTCCATCAGAGTAACAATGCTGGTTAGAACTGGAGCAGACATTGGATCTTTTATGTCTCTAAGCTATTGCTCTTACTAAACATTCTGCTGACATTCCCCTTCTGTTTTAGGATTAGGATAATGTTTTCCTGTTTTCCTGTCTGTATGATTTGTTGTTATTATTAAATCCTTTAACTTATATTGCGGCTCCCGAGCTTCAGTTTGCACTGTGGACCTGCAAATAACCTATCAAGTATGACATCATCTCACTGGCTAAATCACCATTAACATTAAATATTTGCTTTAGGAACTCACAGCGAGTGGTAGCTATTTGCTCACTGCCTTCATTTTGGCTAAACGTTGTTAGGCACTGATGCCCGAGGTTGGCGTTTGTACATAACATTGTTCTTCACCAGCTTTCAGTTCTGGGCTGAATGCTGTCCAGCTGCTGTTCTGTTAACAAGGACTGCAAAAAGTGTAAATATTACACAGTACTACTGTACAGTCAATGTTTGTGACGCTTAATTTCTAACAATTGGTTTCTGATATAGTTAAACGCAATTAACAAGACATTCTGTTGGTTCCAAAGAAAATTCAAACAGCAGAGCTTTACTCACAGTTAACTACACACAGACCCCATTTTAATTCCCTCTACAACTGTAAGAAACAAGAACGAACATTTCCACATAGTTTTTGTTTTTGTGAAACAACAAATGCTGAGTTTTCATTTTCTACAGTAGAGTAAAGCTGCCAAACTAACAGCCTCACTTCCAGTCTTCTCTGGTGAATAATGATAAAAAATATTTTTAAAACTTAGTTTTCACAGATAAATTAGGAAAATAAATGTTGAATAAAAGAACGATCACACAATTTATAATGTATTTGTGTAAAATGAAGTTAAATGATATCATTTATATGTTAGAAGCCTATAACAGACAGATGATGAATTTTCGTTGAGGCATGACTGTTAGTATAGCGCTGCAGCTTACCTTCATATTTCTCTTTATTTTATGTTTAATGTATGCTACTGTTACTCCAAATCCCCCAATATTTTAATATTCAAGGCAAATTTCAAATTTAAAGGGAAAAAAATCTTATTTTGGGATTTGTTTAGAAAAAATTTTGGCTGGAACGTACATAAAATGATAAACTGCTTGCTATAATCATGAGAAGACATATATTGTATTTGTTAGTTCTGCCAAAATAAGCAAATAAAATGTTTGTCATCTTGGTAATCCAGCACTGGCTCCATCCCTAGGATAGCAAATAAGAGGAAAGCAACAGAAATAGGTGGCTTGTAGTATGATATGTAAATAACTATCATATTACTGCTTTCCTATAATATTGGAACAGTTTGTCAGCGACATGATTAAAAATAATACTGAACTTTAAAATGTAAAGGGATTGAATTGGCCCAGAGCAGAGATTACTTTTATCACATCGTCACATCGTTCCCCCTGACCTGGAGATTAACTTGTAAAGAAAATGACTGACAGGATTTACAGATTTCATCCAGAATCTGCAGTGTTTGCTTCATTAATCTCTGATTGAATAATAGCTGTGAAATAAAATAAATTGAAATAAAAAAAGGACAATTAGCAATAACTGTAAGTAAAACTTACTTTTCAAAAAATCCTTAGAGTAAAATATGTATATTTTGTTTAAAGGGAAAGCTGTTTAAAGCCCTACACTGTTTATATCTTATTTTCCTCTAGACTGCTAATTAAACCTATTTTCCTTCTCCTCGTTACTCTGATTATCTGTCTGTTTTACAGTTTTAATAAGGAAAGAGAACTGCATTGTTCAAACAATATTTACTATGACCCTGTGTGACATATGTATCTCAATTATTTTGATGTACGAACCGTGGGTGCAGGCTTTATTTGCATTTGGATGAATGCTTGAATATCTTGGCAGCACATTATAGTGGAAATTTGCTCATGGAAATTTAAACCTTTTGTCGCTACTCACTGACAGGATTTCCACTTTCATTCACTTTTAGTTACTTTTCCAGATCTGTATAATCTTGTTTACTTGATTGAGGTTATATAAAGCACCTCATAGTCTGTTTTTGTTAACCCATCCACACATGTGAAAATGTAGTTCCTCCCTGGCAGATTTCTTGGTTTTGCTCATTTGTCACATTTAAATGTTTCAGATCATCAAACGCAAATCAAACATCAGAAAAAGATAACCTGAGTAAATATAAAAAACTGTTTTATTAAAGGGAAAATTATCCAAACAAACTTGGTCCTGATAAAGTAATTGCCCCCTAAACCTAACAGCTGGTTGTGCCTCCTGTGTTAGCAACAGCTGCCATCAAACGTTTGTGATAACTGGCAATGAGTTTTAGGCCACTGCTTCCTAAAGAATTGTTTTACCTCAGCCACGCTGAAGGGTTTTCTAGCATGAACGGCCTGTTTATTGTTACACCACAGGATCTCAGTAGGATTTAGCAATAACATTACAATGTTTACAATGCATATTGTTTTTAGAGCCATTCAGAGTTGGACCAGCTGGTGTGATTTGGTTCTTTGTCCATCTGCATAACCAAGTGTGCTTGAGCTTAAGATCACGAAAGATGGCTGATTCTGAGATAATTTTTGGAATCAGAGATACATCAGAGATAATTTTCTGTTCTTGGTTTGTTTGATTACAACAGATATGATCTTAAGAGAGGAGGAAGTTAAAACCGTGTCTTCCGTCGATTATGATGGGCAATGTGAGATCGTTGGGAAACAAGTTGGATGAACTCCAAGCCCTACAAAGGACCCAGCCAGAGTACTGCAGTATTATGTGTTTTACTGAGACATGGCTGCAGGATCATATCCCCGACTCCAGTGTCTCTCTGCCGGGCTTTTTAACCATACGAGCAGACTTAGATTTAAAGAGGAGCGGCAAATGTAAAGGAAGTGGACTGGCAGTACTTGTGAACAACAGATGGTGTAATCCAGGACATGTAACTGTGAAGTGTCATCTCTGCAGTCCAGATATTGAACTGTTGGCAGTAAGTTTTCATCCATATTATTTACCCAGAGAGTTCACCAGTGTTATTTTGGCAACAGTTTACGTTCCACCTTCCGCTGTTGCCGACACTGCATGTGATACCATCAGCTCAGTTGTTGCTAAGCTACAGACACAAAACCCCAATGCTTTTGTGGCAATTTCTGGTGATTTTAACCACGCTTCACTCTCTGCTACACTTCCAACGTTTCAACAGTTTGTCAGCTGCTCTACCAGAGAAAACAAAACATTGGATTTGTTTTATGCAAATGTCAAGGACTCATACATCTCTACAGCAAGACCTCCTCTAGGCATCAGATCACAATCTTGTTTTTCTCTGCTTGAAATATAAGCCCCTTGTTCAGAGGCAACCTGTAATAAAGAGCACTGTGAGAAAATGGTCACAGGAAGCTGAAGAAGCTCTGCAAGGTTGCTTTGAGGCTACAGACTGGGACGCACTGTGCCAACCACATGGAGAGGACATCAATGCCATGACTGAGTGTGTAACCGACTATATAAACTTCTGTGTGGATAACACCATCCCCACCAGAACCATGAGATGCTTCCCCAATAACAAACCTTGGATCACCAGTGACCTGAAGGACCTGCTTAACAAGAAAAAAAGAGCCTTCAGAGAGGGAGACAGAGAATTATTGAGGAGTTTACAGAAGCAACTTAAAGTCAAGATAAGAGACAGCAAGGTGGTGTACAAGAAGAAGCTGGAGAGCAAGCTCCTGCAAAACAATATCAGAGATGTGTGGACAGGGATGAAGAAGATCACGGGCTTCAGGCAGAGGGATGATCAGATCGATGAAGGTCTGGACAGAGCCAATGAACTGAACACATTCTTCAATAGGTTCAGTTCAGAAACAAGCTTTGCATCCTCCTCTCCTGCTCACAGCCAAACAGACATTCCACCCTCCTTTGACCCACAGGACCCACAGCTGTCCAGTAACACCTCAAATGTTTTATCTTCCACCTCAGCCCTAGACCCTTCTGCTTATACATGTTTGCCTTCAACCATATCAGAAGATGCTGATGCTTCCTTTGCTTCCCCCTTCTACCTGTGTGTCTCAAGAAGTCAAGTGAAGATGCAACTGGAGAGACTGAATCGGAATAAGGCTGCAGGTCCAGATCATGTCAGCCCTAGAGTCCTGAAGGCCTGTGCAGAGCAGCTCTGTGGGATTCTGCAGCACCTCTTCAACCTTAGCCTGGCCCAGAAGAAGGTTCCGGTGTTGTGGAAGACCTCCTGTCTTGTTCCGGTACCAAAGAACACTCACCCATCAGTCCTCAATGACTATAGACCTGTTGCCCTGACATCCCACATCATGAAGGTCCTAGAGAGACTCCTGTTGGCCCACCTGAGTAAGCAAACAGTAAACCATCAGGACCCGCTTCAGTTTGCTTATCGCTGTGGAGTTGGAGTTGAAGATGCCATCATACACCTGCTTCAACAAACCCACTGTCATCTGGACAAAGCCAGCAGCACTGTGAGGATCATGTTCCTTGATTTCTCCAGTGCATTTAATACAATCCAACCTGATTTGCTTTGTCAGAAACTCCAGAAGACTCAGGTGGAGGCCTCAAAAATCTCCTGGATTAAAGACTACCTGACAAACAGACCACAGTTTGTGAGACTGAAGGATTATGAGTCTAACCAGGTAGTCAGCAGCACAGGAGCACCACAGGGGACTGTACTCTCACCATTCCTTTTCACTCTGTACACCTCAGACCTCCGGTACAAGACAGACTCCTGTCATCTGCAGTGGGGTGGATCAGAGATGGACAAGAAGCTGAGTACAGGAAGGTGGTGGACCGCTTTGTGGCATGGTGTGGAAACAATCATCTCATTTTGAACGTGACTAAAACAAAGGAGATGATTGTAGATTTTAAGAGAAACAGGAATAAGTCAAAATCTATTTCTATCATTGGAGTAGAAGTGGAGGTGGTGGAGGAGTATAAATACCTCGGTGTTCACCTGGACAACAGACTAGAGTGGAGATGCAACTGTGAAGTCATCTACAAGAAGGGACAGAGCAGACTGTACTTCTTGAGGAAGCTTAGGTCTCTTGGTGTTTGCAGCAAGATGCTGCATATCTTCTATAAGTCTGTTGTGGAAAGTGTGATCTCTTCTGCCATCATCTGCTGTGGAAGCAGCATCAGAGCCAGGGACTCAAAAAAGCTCAACAAGCTGATAAAGAAGGGTGGCTCTGTTGCGGGGACTCCTCTGGAACCTCTGGAGATCATTGTGGAAAGATGGATTCTTCATAAAATGAAGAACATTATGGAAAACCCTGAGCATCCTCTTCATGAGACTGTCCTACAACAACAGAGTGTCTTCAGTCAGAGGCTTCTTCAGATCTGCTGTAAGACGGAGCGCTACAGGAGATCCTTCCTGCCCACAGCCATCAGCATCTACAAAGGCTCTTTGAAGAAACCTTCATAATGAGCTACAACAACATTTAATTTCCCTTTGGGATTAATAAAGTATTTTTGAATTGAATTGAATTGAATTAACAGGATGGACAGCTTCCATAAAAGTGCAACTTTTTTTTGGGAAGGTGGGAGAATATTTTCCCAAAAGTCTTGGGGATTGTCCCATTTATGGCAAATGGGAGCAAGGCCTTTGTGTTGTTTTTGGTCAGCAGTGGTTTTCGGCTTGGAACTCTCCCAAAGATGCCATTTTTGTCCAGTCTTCTTCTTATTGTTAAATTGTGGACACTAAACTTAACTGAGGCAAGTGTGGTGGTAGTACTTTGATGTTGTTCTGTGTTCATTCAGCCCACCAATGTTCCATGTTTTCTCCAGTTGTGGATGATGACTCTCATTGTGGTTGACTAGAGTGCCAAAGCATTAGATTAGATAGGGTTTTGTAACCCTTTCCAGACTGATTTGTCAGTGACTTCGTTTCTCATCTGTTCGTGAATGTCTTTACTTTGGAGTATTATGTGTTTATTTTTTACAACATTTTGGCTTCTTCATGTTATTAGACAGGTTCTGTTGAAGTGGTTTATGGATTTTCCAGGTTTGTCACAATTTAGGCCAAGTAAATAAAAGTCAAGCTATACAGGTCCTTCTCAAAAAATTAGCATATTGTGATAAAGTTCATTATTTTCCATAATGTCATAATGAAAATTTAACATTCATATATTTTAGATTTATTGCACACTAACTGAAATATTTTAGGTCTATTATTGTCTTAATACGGATGATTTTGGCATACAGCTCATGAAAACCCAAAATTCCTATCTCACAAAATTAGCATATTTCATCCGACCAAAAAAAGAAAAGTGTTTTTAATACAAAAAACGTCAACCTTCAAATAATCATGTACAGTTATGCACTCAATACTTGGTTGGGAATCCTTTTGCAGAAATGACTGCTTCAATGCGGCGTGGCATGGAGGCAATCAGCCTGTGGCACTGCTGAGGTCTTATGGAGGCCCAGGATGCTTCGATAGCGGCCTTTAGCTCATCGAGAGTGTTGGGTCTTGAGTCTCTCAATGTTCTCTTCACAATATCCCACAGATTCTCTATGGGGTTCAGGTCAGGAGAGTTGGCAAGCCAATTGAGCACAGTGATACCATGGTCAGTAAACCATTTACCAGTGGTTTTGGCACTGTGAGCAAGTGCCAGGTCGTGCTGAAAAATGAAATCTTCATCTCCATAAAGCTTTTCAGCAGATGGAAGCATGAAGTGCTCCAAAATCTCCTGATAGCTAGCTGCATTGACCCTGCCCTTGATAAAACAGAGTGGACCAACACCAGCAGCTGACACGGCAGCCCACACCATCACTGACTGTGGGTACTTGACACTGGACTTCTGGCATTTTGGCATTTCCTTCTCCCCAGTCTTCCTCCAGACTCTGGCACCTTGATTTCCGAATGACATGCAGAATTTGCTTTCATCCGAAAAAAGTACTTTGGATCACTGAGCAACAGTCCAGTGCTGCTTCTCTGTAGCCCCGGTCAGGCGCTTCTGCCACTGTTTCTGGTTCAAAAGGGGCTTGACCTGGGGAATGCGGCACCTGTAGCCCATTTCCTGCACACGCCTGTGCACGGTGGCTCTGGATGTTTCTACTCCAGACTCAGTCCACTGCTTCCGCAGGTCCCCCAAGGTCTGGAATTGGCCCTTCTCCACAATCTTCCTCAGAGTCTGGTCACTTCTTCTCGTTGTGCAGCGTTTTCTGCCACACTTTTTCCTTCCCACAAACTTCCCACTGAGGTGCCTTGATACAGCACTCTGGGAACAGCCTATTCGTTCAGAAATGTCTTTCTGTGTCTTACCCTCTTGCTTGAGGGTGTCAATAGTGGCCTTCTGGACAGCAGTCAGGTCGGCAGTCTTACCCATGATTGGGGTTTTGAGTGATGAACCAGGCTGGGAGTTTTAAAGGCCTCAGGAATCTTTTGCAGGTGTTTAGAGTTAACTTGTTGATTCAGATGATTAGGTTCATAGCTCGTTTAGAGACCCTTTTAATGATATGCTAATTTTGTGAGATAGGAATTTTGGGTTTTCATGAGCTGTATGCCAAAATCATCCGTATTAAGACAATAAAAGACCTAAAATATTTCAGTTAGTGTGCAATGAATCTAAAATATATGAATGTTAAATTTTCATCATGACATTATGGAAAATAATGAACTTTATTACAATATGCTAATTTTTTGAGAAGGACCTGTATAAATACGTCAATTTAATTTAAATTCAAAAATGCTTTATTAATCCCAAAAGGGAAATTAAATGTTGTTGTAGCTCATATTATGCAGGTTTCTTCAAAGAGCCGTTGTAGATGCTGATTCTGTGGGCAGGAAGGATCTCCTGTAGCGGTCTGTATTACAGCAGATCTGAAGAAGCCTCTGACTGAACAGACTGTTGTTGTACAACAGTCTGATGAAGAGGATGATCAGGGTTCTCCATAATGTTCTTCATTTTAGAAGAATCCTTCTATGTACAATGATCTCCAGAAGTTCCAGAGGAGTCTCCAGAACAGAGCCAGCCTTCTTTATCAGCTTGTTGAGCTTTTTTAAGTCCCTGGCTCTGATGCTGCTTCCCCAGCAGATGCTTGTGATTAATCAGTTAGTTTCTCATTTAACAAAATGATTGATTACTTTTTCACATGGCACTAAGTTGATTTGGACAGATTTTTCTATTAATGAAATAATTAAAAAACTGCATTTTACATTTGCTTTGGCTATTGCTGTCTAGTATTAAATTCAATTTAATGATCTGAAACATTTAGGTGTAACAAAAAGATCTTGGATATATCCCTGTGTAATCACAGCCACAACAGACTTTAATGACATGTTGACAAAGCTGTAATGCCATATAGAATAGTTCTGATCTTTTCACCCTCTCAACATTTTTGTACTTTTGTCATTTTGTATCCAATGTTTTAGGTAGGAAGAGTGAATTAATGAATTACAGCAAATTTGTCTTTGCTTGTCATGATAGATTTGAAAATGTTGGTATTCTCTTGGAAACCTTTGAGATAAGGTAAGGGTCTACATTCTCTAGGACTAGATGCAAGACAGCACCATTTTTGCTAATCGCTAACATTAGATGCTAAACAAAGTTTCAAATGTCAGCTCAAAAATAATTTTGCTTTTGTTTTAAAACAAAGACAAATCATTGTCCTCAGGTAGACCAAAGAAAGTTCCAGTCTCTCATTAAATACTTTTAATTAAAAAAAAATTTAAACTTTTAACCTGCAGCTAAAGACAGGGTCCCTACACATGTTTCATGTCAATATTTCATACTTTTCTAGGCTTAGCTTTTCAGACTTTTCTTAGTTCATTACATTCATTCAATTAAAATATAAATTACTCAAGTTCACCATCAATTTCAGAAAGATTTTTTCAGTGTGAGTATGCTTTGAATATGCACCCTGGAAAAAGGAAAAAACTGGAAGGATGGTATCGAGGATAGGAGCAAGGAAGCAAGACACATGATAGGTAAGAAGGACAAAATAAAGGCAGGAAGGAAGGATACAAGGAAGGAAGGGGAAAAAAGAAAGATACAAAAAGGATAGAAAGGGACATACAACACAAGGAAGTTAGGAAGGAAGGAAGGAAGGAAGGAAGGACATAAGAAAGGCAGGAGGTAGGACATCAGGAAGGAAGGGAAAAAAGTAGACACAAAAAGCATTGAGGAGAAGCAAACCTAACAAACTATATTCAGTGCAATATATTATGAAGGAGTGGACAATATGAAGACAGGGACATAAAAGTATGTTTAATTCATTCAGAAATTCAACAAAAACAGGTTTTAATCTCTTTTATTATTTTATTTTTCTTAGAGCATGCATGCCTATTTATATTTTTAATGGGGTAAATATCAGATTTGATCAAATGTCAAAATGATATAAATCAGTCTTTAGCAGATAAATTAAATGCTGAAAGATTAAAATATATTTGTGAATAAATCTGTCGAGTTAGAGGTGACCTAGATGTTGTGGAGTAATTAATTTATTTCAGTCATTAGAGACTTGAGGCATGATTCTGAATTTGGGCGAAAGATTTGAGAACTGACTTGAACTTGCCCCCTCAATGAAATCAAAGTCTGGAGAATTGACTTGGACTTGCCCCTCAATGAATTGTGACTTGACTTGGACTTAACCCTCAAAGACATGAGAATTGACTTGGACTTGCCCCTCAATGAATTGTGACTTGACTTGGACTTAACCCTCAAAGACATGAGAATTGACTTGGACTTGCCCCTCAATAAATTGTGACTTGACTTGGACTTAACCTTCAAAATCTTGAGAATTGACTTGGACTTACCCCTCGATAAATTGTGACTTAACTTGGACTTATCCCTCAAAGACTTGAGATGACTTGGACTTGCCTCTCAATGGCTTGTGACCTTTCTTGGATTTGTCCCTCAAAGTCTAGAGAGTTGACTTTGACTTGCCCCTGAATGAAATGTGACTTGAGTTGGACTTAACCCCCAATGACTTGAAAACTGACTTGAACAAGTCCCTTAATGACTTGTGATTTGACTTGGACTTGACCTTCAAAGTCTTGAGACTTGACTTGGACTTGTCCCTCAATAACTTGTGACTTGACTTGGGCTTGACCCTCAAATACTTGAGACTTGACTTGAACAAAATCAAGAAGGAAATGATAAAGTTAAGTATAAAAGGCAAGAAGGAATGAGACAATGAAGAAAGGAAGGAAAAACAAGGAAAGACACATTTATTTCCCTTTTCCCCTGGCTCGATTTAGCCCGGTTCCACTCCACCCCAGAGCAGGTATGACGGGGGCTGAGTAGGGACTACATGTGACGTGAACAGACTGCTGTTCACTGGTTGGTCATGGGATCAGGAGAAATAAGACGATTTTCGAAGAGTTAGTGCAGAGAAAAGTTAATAAAACTCAAGAGTGACTACAATAATATTAAAGACCACAATGGCCGGAGAGGGTCAAATCGACATATAATTTTACTATTTACAAATTATAAACCATGCTTGAAGGCTGAAAGAAAAGGAAAAGGACAAGAAACAGTGTGTTTGGTTTGGAAATTTATTGACTGTCCTTAAGTGAACCAGCGTGTTCAGGAGAAGGGAGCAGGCGGAGAGCTGCCCGTAATCAGACTGCCTGCATTGGATCAAACGAGAGGAAGATACAGCTGAATCCCAATATACCCAATATACAACCTAAAGCTAACTTCACCCCGGTCAGAGGTCTGTTGTTTTGCACTTTAAAGTCCTCGTTATTGCCAAAAAACTAAAACTAAAAGACAAAAACTTCCTCATAAAGGCCAAAATTGTTACTTCTTCAGGCAAACCTTGGAGCTTCAACAGTCCAGACAGCAGCTTCTCTCCTCTTTGCTTCTCCTGCCACACCCCCTTCACATCAGAACCTCTGAGCCTTATTTTATAGGTTCTGGATGGGCTGTGGTCCATGTAACTACCCAGTGAATAATTTTTTTTACATGAAAAAAACAAAAACTAAACATTCTTGCACATACAATAATACAAATATTATTTGTATTTTTTTTTTTTTTTTTTTATTCTTCTTATCAAGATAACAAATTCTCCAGACTGTTCAAAACTGCATAGGAAACCTGTAGACACCTTAATTTCTCATTACTGAACAGGGTTCATTGTGAGACTATAGATTTTCTTTAATTACCAAGTACAACCATTGTCCTCAGTTGGTAATCCAGCCGGTTTATGATCAGTGTGACCAAAATGTTTTAAATGCATTAGAAACAGAAGCTTTGCCTTATAATATGTGGCCTTGGATTCAAATGTCAATAAACTGACAAACAAAAAGTGAACACTCCAAATAAAAATAGAATCCCATATCTGGGAAAACACTGGTTTGCAGGAGAAATAAAGAATCATTTGTCCCAGTCATTTGCGCATATTCTGCCTCTCTGTCAGGCTGATGGGTAATTGAGGCAGTCACAACACAGATCGGGATGCAGTGTCATGCTGGGTCCATGGTCTGGCTTTATGCCCCTGCCCTCTGGCAGCATGCTGCGACACGCTCTGGAGTGAGCGAACACACACACACAGACACCCACATAACACATGCTCGCCGCTCCTGTACACTTAGAGGGACATGCTAAAAATTCACAACAGACACGCACTCCACACATACCCATTACCAACATATACAAACGGTAACAGGCTGTCATTGCACAAGTGTGCATGGTCGCACAGACTGATGGAGACAGAGATTAAGGCCACAGGCAGGCCACCTGGAGCAGCACATCCATTTACACTGATGAAGCAGTAGTTTCAATGTAATAAAAAAACAGGACCCAACGTGTCTCGTTTAAAAGGTGGTTGTCTGCAGGTGTTGCTGCATGCTTATCTGATGCTGCTCCGCAAACTTTTTTTATTTTCTCCATTGACCTCAATATTTCAATTCTGCACTCTCATCATATCATGTTAAAGGCTCTCAATAAAGGAATCTCGTTTTCATAACGTTCGACTGTTACAATGCAGTAATCATGCGGTATCAAAATACTTCTTCATCCACCGTCTCCACAAAAAACTATGATTCAGATGTCTAAAACTCTTCAGAATTCCTTGCTGTTTTACACACTATTTAGAAAAAAACTATTTTATTTCCAGTGACTCTCAAAAGCATGCACAGTCCTGTCGAAGTGAGATTAAAGAGACCAACTGAAAAGAATGAGACCATTATAATTCATTTCCGAACTCTTTTAACATACAGTGGGACATTTCTCTGGTGCAATTCAACAGAAAACAAACAAATCTCTTAAGAGGAAAAATGGTTGCACTGTTAGTATTGAGAAAACTTTGTCTACAGTTAATCACAGCCACCATAAATTATCTTCCTCCAGTCCGCCTGAGTTTGAGCTATTTCAAAAGCATCACTTTGCCCAGTAAGATTGAACTATTCTGTTTACTTCCCAGGCGCATATTCCCCAAAATTCCGTACATGTCAGGTTAACCAGTTATTTTTCTCCTGATGGGAATATTCACAGCTCATCACTTCTCCGCACATCCCAGTAGGAAGCTTGAAGACACACTTATCTAATCAATAACTAAAACATGCCCCAGCAAGTTGGTTATGCGTCAGTTGTTTCATTTCTTCTTCTTTTACCCCAGTTTGTGGGCTGTCCACAAAATGGCATAATGGTAAATGTCTGTATAAGTTTGATGCAAGACAACCTGGGGTAAAAAGGGGAACATGTCAGGGTTTTGGATTCAGTGTGTGTGTTTGTGTTTTTTTCTGCACTTTTTGTTTTCAGTTTCCAGATGGTGCTGGAGTCTCTCAGGTGTGCTTGGTGACAGGTGCAACCGATCTGCTGATTGCATTGGAGGAGTATTTAAGCAGGAGGCTGCTAGCACTTTGAGGCCAGAGTGTTTGCCTTCAGTGGTAACAAGCTCAGCCATGTCTAAGCTATGCTCTGGTCTTTGTCTCTAAGCTGATGTTTATGTTCCTTCGCAGGCAGAAACCTGAACCTTCTGATCATTCTTTGTTGAGCTTTGACTTCGGTTCCAGAAGTTTCTGGACAATCAAGATTACCTATGTTTGGTGGATTTCGTTTGGATTTCGTTTCCCAGTACCAAGCTGGCAGCTTCCTGTTTTCCTCCATCTCCTGAACCAAGGCAGAAGCGTACCCTGTCCACCCTCCAACGCAAGTACCTGAATATTGAGTTAACTTCTGAACTCACCAGAACTCACTCTACAGCTCAAGTAAAACCATCTGGATATCTCCGCTTTGCACACCTGGGTCCCGACTCCCTCTACCCCTGGCGATCTGTCTACACTCACCTAGTAAGCCGTTCAACTGTTAATCATAGTTATTTCTTGTTTATTCTGCAACATTATAGTTCTTGTATTCACCAGTTCTCTTCCCCCTCTTTTCATACAGTTGGTGATTCTACTGTTCATGATCCAGTTTCACTTCTTGTACATAAAACACCTTTTTACTGATTCAGTAGTTCTGAGTGTTCTTCTGTTCGTGGGTCAGATCTATCTTGAAGAAAATAACACAACCCATATGGGTCTTAAGATGTGTTACTCAAGTTGACCTGATTTTCTTTACCATTTGAGACCCAACTAAGACCTACAGGGGGCCCAACTGGTCTTGCTGATATGGGTTTTATGTAGTCAACCCATGAAGGCCCAGTTTAAAAAGCCTATTGTGAGCCCAGGCCACTCTGTAACCATTCAGCCTGAGCAAAATCTTCATAGGGCATACACATGTTGGGTAGCCAGCAGCTGACCACAGCATAAGGCTCTTTTCAGCACTGCTTTGAAAATACTCCACAGCTGGAGTCCAAAGATCTGAGTTGTCCGTGTGTTAATGGCAAGAATTAAAGCATGACAAAAACTTAATTGCGCCTAATGTGTTTTGCCTTTATGTTCCCTTTCTGTCTTGTTCCCACTGTTTGAGTTCTCTCCTTTCCTCTGGCTCTACAGCTCTGTGCAACAATCCTGATCTGTCCCTTGAATTTCTAATCTTTTATATAAGCCATCTTGATCAACCATTCAATTTTGGCTTTCTGAAAGTCTTTGTAGCTCTGTTTGGAGCTCTGTTCTTTTTCACTCATTCCAAGTCCAGTACCTTTATATTTTGAGAACTGTTTTGTTTTTTGGCAAACTAAGATTGAGAAGTCATAGAATGTATAATCGCTTAAAAAGTAACTGTTCAACAGAAGGATGATGTATCCCTTGGGTCTTATGTCATGTTTGCTGGATTCTGGAAGAAATTGTATTTTCTCAAGTGTGTGATTTTTGTTAGCTTTGAAAGTTATAGGAAGAAATTTGATCTTTTTAACAGGACATGTCAACATGAAACTGCTCCAATCACTAGCCTTTTCATGTCCAAATGATTTATAGATCTGAAATAAGTAGCTTAACAAAAAAAAGCATTATTCTTACACAATGACTGGCCTGAAACGGGGTAAAAAATCAGCCAAAGCCTAAAACAAAACTTCAAATATTGACCAAAACCATTAAAAATGCAGCAGTCTTGATCTTTAGAAAAAAGGTTTTAGGAGATGAGGAACAGCTGAGACATTTGCACAGTGTTTTTTCTTTCTTATCTTACCTTCTTTCCTCTGTCCTTTCCTTTCTCTCTATATTTTCTATGTTCTCTTCATTGCATCTCCTACTTTTCTCTACTCCAAGCCTTATCAAACTCCTCCCCTTTTCTTCTCTTTTCTCCTCTTGTTTGTGAGACCTGAGGCAAACAAGGCTTGGCCCTCAGCATGCTCCTCTTCACTCTGCTCCCTTCCCCTCCATCCCTGGTTCCTGGCCATCCTCCAGTTTAAACAGAAGGCTGTACTGGGAGAGAGATTGGGAAAACTGGGTAGGAGAGTGAGGCCAGTTGCTTGTGTGAGTGCTGCATGATTCATGCTGCCCTGTAATGAAGCTGGGCCGGTCTTTTAAGTGTTTGGTGTAATGGAGTTTCAGGGACAGGCCTATCATTTTCTCCTAATAGTGCTTTCTCCGCTGCACAGCGTGACCCCTCTCTCCACACCCCCTGCCCGACTCACCCCCTTCGTCGCCACTGTAACTGCACATTACAACAAACACAGACCAACAGATGCACATAGCGATTACCGACAGCTGGGGGAGTTTCTGAGCAACAAAAGTGGCCAATTTTCTTTCCCTTCCATTTAAACAAAAAACAGGGTGGTGTGTAAAAATGGGCAAAGGGAAGAGAGAAGGGAAATTGGGCTGATAAGGTTATTGTAAATCAGAGGAGACTGAGTTAGCAGCAGTGTGCAGAAACTTGTGGTTTTAATATTTTGGGGGGAAGAAGTCTGAAGAATAAAGATCAGTTGTGTTCAGCTTCTTATAAATGTAAACCTAAAAGGTGAGTGTGTTTATCAGCTGTTTATACTCCAAACCAAAGAACATTAAACGGACATTTGCCAAAGCGAATCTACCTTCTACAAAGTTAAATTTGAATGAAAACTTAGATTAGAAGTTACTGAATAATAAATGGAGTCAATAGATGGTCTTCATAAGAGCTGATTTGACAAGAGTGAGTGTTTGTGTGCCAGGACCAGTTTTACCAGAGCAGATTGTGCAGTGTGTGCACAGACCAGACCTGAGATTACTGAACAGATTGCACAGCTGGCAAGCAGCCCTCTCTCCACACACAAACAGCCACACACACACACACTCACACACACACATACAGAGAGAGAGAAACAGACTAATGCAGAACGCAAAAAAAACAAATATTGACAAAGTATTGATCTTGGCTGTTTTGGCTCTTATTGACAAGGCACTAATGCCATGAATCTCGTTTTGCTCCATGTGTTAAATCACTACCAGTCAGATTTCTATTCTGGAAACAGGCTGTTTTGATGTTACTAGGAGTAAAAACTACCTAAACTTACACCATGGTTATAGTGTAGTTGTTGCGAAGCCTACAAATACCTCCTCCCTTTCTTTTTTATTTTCCTTTCAGCTGCCAGACTGAAAGGGACTCATTGTGAATGGGTCCCACAGATTTCAAAACTTCTTAAAGTTTTTGTTTAGACTTACTCTGTTTTTCCACTCATTCTTAGTTGAAAGCCTCACAATTTTAAGGTTCCTAGGTTTATTTTAGTTTTTTTTTTTGCTAAGTCACTTATGTATACCTCAGAGGCCCAAAAATGAACAAGTGTAGAGTCTACATGTGACCAAAGGTTAGCATAGGACCAACTTTTAATTTGATGTTTAACCTTTTTTTTTACCAGGAAAATGTCTCAAAGACATAATTTTTAACCATATTTTAGTCTAATATATAATCAGGAATAATCAAAGTCATCATGCTGAGTTAGCTTCTGTGCGTTAACTCTTTCATTTTCTACCTCTCATTATCTTTTCATTATCTACCTTTATGTGCTTTGATAAAGGTTACGCCTCTGAGCTGACTGGCTCAATCCTTCATCAACTAGGGAAGAGAAACAAGAGAAGAAAAGTTGCCTTCCTGTTTTTCAATCCATGGAACACCTGCCATTTCACACCATGGCATCCCTGACGTGTATCTTTGCTCAGTTGTTGCCTGTGTGCACGGACAGGCTCGTCTTTGTGTTTGTGTGTGTCCTGTCTTTGTTTTCTCCCAGGGCTGACATAGAGGGACTTTTCTTTAAGAGTTGAACAATTAAACAGAGACAAAGGCAGGGAGGGAGCACCTGCCGAGGCCTTTGTGTTCCTTAATATGTGACACTATCGATAGTGAGTGCACAACCCCCGAAACTAAATACACCGAACACATCTGCAGATATGCAAAAGGACACAGACCTACACACATGCATAAGCATATACACATATATTATAACCATTCCATACATGTATAAACTACTCGTCAGTACAACTTCTGAAGATTACAGCAGGTCTTACTCCTTGGAGCTAAGATATACAGAAAACATGAATAGTGTTGCATGACTCTTACACCATTCCGAGTACTGAACCAATTCCCAGCACTTTACAGAAAAGGAAAACAGGTTCAGTATAACACCAGTCTAAGATCAAAGTCATCACGTGGTGCCAATGAAACTCAACAAGCTGATGTTAAATAGGTTGTTTGTCCCAAAGTGACATCAACACAAATGGCCTCAATTAGCATCAGTATATGTCGTCATTAAACACACTATAACACCAGCCACTGGTGTGTCCAAAGGCCCAGGGATTGTCAAGTCTCTATACGTTTAATGAAGTCACAGAGGGTGAGCACATGGTTTATGGCCCAGCAAAGAAGATAAAATTAATACCACTGAGAAGTGTGTAGAGGCTTCAAGCTGAAGACATAAATTGATCCGCTCACTAAGAAAATACCTCTGCTATATTTTAGTAGTTTTCTAGATCATACTGCTGTATCATCACTCCGAATCTCAACCTGGGAATATTTGGATGTTCCTCAGATTCATTCCAGCTGCTGTTCTATGTTCAGATGACTGCACATCTCTGGATAGTGGTGGCAAAGAAACTCCAGTTTCTCAATCTAGTTTTGAACAGTGGCTCAATGAGATGCTGCCTCTTTTACAAATGGAAAAACTTTGATTGAATAAACCTGGCACTTAAGTTAAATTTGGAAGGATTTGGGGGCCTTTTCAGGTCCACTGCAACATCGACCCACACTCATTATTGTCAACTATTATTGTTGTTTCTTTATTTCTTCTTTTCTGTTAAAGGTTATCAATATGCAACAAACATATTGTCTGACAGCCAATATGTTTGTTGCTTGTTCTGTTGCTATTTCTGCTTGCCTGTTTTGTGTTAAAATTGCAAAATAAAATATAAACAAATATATCCCTGCTAACTGATTGGCATAAGATAAGAAGATGACCACTATATGACCCACTGCCTTGGCACTGAGATTAGCAACCCATTAGAGGGGGATAGAAGAGTCATTTGATTTTTATTTATTTTTCACTACGAATACTTATAACATACATTTGTAGTGTAAGAAATGCACAACTGACCTTAACCCTACTTATTTTCACAAAAATGTTAACCCTTTATATCACACTGTACTGAATTAAATAATATTGTGATTCCACAGATCATGCTCTTGATATTGTCCAAAATGCGATGATTATATAAGTTGATAAAATGTTAAAAATATTTTATAAAAAATTATATGTGAACTTTTTAAGTAGTGATTTCTTCTGCTAATGTTAAAACAAGTCAATAGAATGTAACCTTGTTCCTCCTTTACAGAGAATATCTGTCTCAGACCTTGAAAGAGAAATACACTGTCTTCAGACAATGATATTTGAATTTAGCATCTTACGAATTCCTTTTCCTCTATAAAGGAATACAAACGCTTTTTTAAAACTAGTGGAAAAAGTTTTCCCTAACTATTAGTTTTTTCCAAGCTATCTAATGTAGATGTGGCAAAAACACATTGTCTTGTGTATGCTTCCGAGAGCTGAGTCAATGATGTAGTGTGCAACGGAGGAAGAATACGATGGCACCATTTTGGACCTCTGACCAGGCAAGACACAGCAATTAAGAATCATGTCAAATCAGAATAACCAAGCCTGGATCAACTTGGTTAAAATTCAATCTCGTGGTTTTTATTAGGTTTAGAGAGTTTTACAGATTGTAAACAATCGGAAAACTATCTTAAGGAACTGCCAATACCCTAAGACCTGGGCCAAAATGAAAACAGCTAGTACTTTCTGGACAGACAGCAGAGTTTGAACAGCCTTTGTGCAAGGATTATCTGTCCACTGAGCTGAAGAGCAGGACATTGAGAACCAAACAACAAGGGACCCAGTCCGTTTCTCTGAGGGGTAACCCACGAGACCCAAGGCTGAGAGTAAGCTGTCTCATCAATTTATCTCAGAATAGCATTTTACTACTATGCTGATGATACTGAGCTTTTAAAAAAATCAAATAACCTGGACAATTTTTTACTTTCTACAGTTATGTCAAAATCACATGTCCTGACGCAGTAGCACACTATACATTAAAGCCCTTTATTGGGAATGGAACTTAACCCAAAAGTCACAGGAGCAGGCAGTTTTAGGATTTCCGTGGGCGTCTTAAAATTGACACCGGGTTCCAAGATTGTTGGAAGGATGGCGAGTACAACTGAGGTTGGTAATAAAATCAAGACTGGAGACACTGAATTGAAAAAATCATCACTGAATTGAAAAATTATTCAAATCAAAATTAAATTCAGCTCAACTTATTTAATTTAAATAGTGTCAAATGGTAAATGGCCTGCACTTGTATAGGGCTTCATCAAGTATGAGGACCCCAATGCACTTTACAGTATAATCAGTGGTCCACCGATTCATATGCACATTCACACACTGACAGTGGTAGGCTAACATTGTAGCCACAGCTGCCTTGGGGCAGACTGTGACTGAAACGGGCTGCTATACAATCGCCGGCACCGAGCCCTCAGACCACCATCAGCAGGCAAGGCGGGTGAAGTGACTTGCCCAAGGACAAAACAACTGAGAAAGACAGAGCGAGGGTTTGAACCCATGGATTTCAGGATGAACCCCTACCACCATCGCCATCAAGTCTGTATCAGCAGCTACCTTAAGAAGCCCATGAGCTCATTAGGAGAATGCGTTGCAGCTGCAGATAATGAGCTGCCAGAACCAACCAGAAGGGGAGGAGCAAAGATCCTACAGCTAACACCGGTTTGGGCCTCCTATGACCTTCAGAACAGCATTAATTCCTCATGCCATACATTCTTTAAAGTATCAGAAATATTGCTGAGGTTTTGGTCCTTCCTCACATGATAGCATCACATTGTTGCTGCAGATTTGCCTGTTGCACATCCAGTATTTCAGTCTCCTCTTCCACTACACCCCAAAGGTGTTCTGTTGGATTGAGATCTGGTGACTTTGAAGCCCAATGGAGTACAGTGAACTCATTAAGATGGTCAAAAAAACTATTTGAGATGATCTGAACTTAATGACATGGAACATTATCCTGTTGAAAGTAGTCATCCCAAGATTGGTACAGTGTGGTTATGAAGGGATCAAAGTGAAATCAGTGACATTAAGTTAACAGAGTTTCGTATCTTCTGGCTGGACAAACAATTATAGGCCAGCATTACAAAGCTGCATAATTGTCAGGAAACACAACATACAGTGAAATTAAGTAAGGCAACTTAATCTGCCCTGATGCAGTAGCTCTCTGTACATTTTACACTGCTTAAACCAACACTTCTTTTAGAGGTCCAGTGACATATTTTATCTTTCATTAGAATTTGGGGCATATTAAAATAAAACCAAACACTGATAAAGATAAGAGGTGATAACAATGAGAAGTTCGCACCTTTTCTGCAAAAATGAAGAGCTGACATACTTTTCCTCAGAAATCTAAGCCACGTCCTGAAGAAAATATTTTCAGTTGAAGGAAAAGCCTTAGAAGTTGTAATTCTTTCAGTTTTGCCTTTAACAAATATTTTTTACCTATCAGTCAGTTTCTAAGTGAGCTACAGAAACAGAAATGTTCTCTTTATTTTCATCTACTTCATGTACATTTATTGGTATGGCCTTGGCCCTTGGGGTGATGGTGGTGGTGTTGTGGGGGGCGGTCACTATAAAGAACATGTTGGAGAAAAGAGACCATCTCCATTTATATGTTTCACATGAGTGCTGCCTCACCTTCATGACTAACAGTTCCAATCAGCTATAAAACGTTATCACCTTGCTATGTCTTAAAACTCTATAGTGAAAAAAAGAAACCCCCTGCAGAAACATGCATGAAGCATTAAACAATCCTGCATGGCAGATAGATAAGGGAAAGAATTATATAAATATTTTTAGCTCCCTTTGACATATTTATGTGTTTTAAAGAGAGGCCCTTGATTTTGAATATATATCAGTAATAACAGAGACAAAGCAAACATCTGAGGAACAGGGCAGTGTTTACAAAAAGGGAAGCCTTATTAGGGATTCATATAACATTTCTGACCAACACAGTTTAATTTAAAGAGAACAAAGCTCTGAGGGAAATCTGAAGCTTATGAAAAGTTAAATGAAAACAATTCTCACTTTAAAATTTAAAAGAGTGGCTTGACTAGTTTTAAAATATTTTCAATCAACTTTATTGTTTTTGACATCAAAGACCTGTCTGCTTAAAAACAAAGAGCCTTTTGGCCTGAAAGGTTTAGTTGGCTGAATGTATTGCTGAGTATTCACTAAATGCAGCAAATGATCTAAAAAGGCTTAATCAGCAAAAGAACAGGCTTCCAAGCATTCGTTTATTAATGTTACATCTTTTCAGAGGTACTTAATTTTGCCAGTTCAGGAAAACAGTGATGATGGAAATGCTGCATTGTAAATGAAAAAGAATATTGTTTTTTACCTTCAGTGTTTTTCTGGGGCATTTAAAAAAATACATTAGATGTTACTGGCAGTGGATTGTTATGTGGACCAGTATCTGATTATGCCTGAGATTAATAATATAGACCTTAATAATATAAACTCTGTTAGGATTCCACATAATTATATTTTTTCAGCAGCATGAAGGTTTGGAAAATAAATACTCAACATTGGATTACACTTTCTATCACTGAGTGAGCTAACATTATTGATATACAGGGGTTGGACAATAAAACTGAAACACCTGGGTGTAATAATTTATTAGTATGGTGTAGGGCCTCCTTTTGCGGCCAATACAGCCTCAATACGTCTTGGGAATGACATATACAAGTCCTGCACAGTGGTCAGAGGGATTTTAAGCCATTCTTCTTGCAGGATATTGGCCAGGTCACTATGTGATACTGGTGGAGGAAAACGTTTCCTGACTCGCTCCTCCGAAACACCCCAAAGTGGCTCAATAATATTTAGATCTGGTGTCTGTGCAGGCCATGGGAGATGTTCAACTTCACTTTCATGTTCATCAAACCAATCTTTCACCAGTCTTGCTGTGTGTATTGGTGCATTGTCATCCTGATATACGGCACCGCCTTCAGGATACAATGTTTGAACCATTGGATGCACATGGTCCTCAAGAATGGTTCGGTAGTCCTTGGCAGTGACGCGCCCATCTAGCACAAGTATTGGGCCAAGGGAATGCCATGATATGGCAGCCCAAACCATCACTGATCCACCCCCATGCTAGGACATTTTGAGTATTTGCTTATGCCTTTCGGGTTGACTAATGCACCCGCTGTTTTCCAGGCTCTTATTAATGATGTTCTTCGTGACTTTCTCAACCTCTTTGTTTTCGTTTATCTGGATGACATTTTGATTTTTTTCCAGGACATAGAACAACATCGCCAGCATGTCAGAACAGTTCTCCAGAGGCTTTTTGAGAATCAACTCTTTGTTAAAGCCGAAAAGTGCGAATTCAGTGTCACATCTGTGTCTTTTTTGGGTTTTATTTTTGAAGCAGGCAGGTACAGAACTGATCCCGAGAAAACCAAGGCAGTGGCAGAGTGGCCTACTCCAACTGATCGCAGGCAACTTCAAAGGTTCTTGGGATTTGCAAATTTTTATAGGAGGTTTATAAGGAACTACAGTCAGGTCACTGCACCTCTCACTCAACTCACCTCCTCTCTGAAAACGTTCCATTGGACTCCTGAGGCAGAAAGGGCATTTGGGGAATTAAAGACTCTATTTTCTTCAGCACCAATATTGACCCATCCTGATCCATGTGCACAATTTATTGTAGAGGTTGATGCTTCTGACAGTGGAGTAGGGGCTATTATATCTCAACGGTCTCCTCTGGATGATAAGGTACATCCATGTGCCTATTTTTCTCGTCGCTTGTCTCCAGCAGAGCAAAATTATGATGTGGGCAACCGTGAACTGTTAGCCATCAAGTTGGCGCTTGAGGAATGGCGGCATTGGTTAGAAGGTACTGAAGTCCCTTTTCTCATTTGGACTTATCATAAGAACCTCTCCTACATTCAAAATGCCAAGAGACTTAACCCCAGACAAGCCCGTTGGTCTCTGTTTTTTGCTCGTTTTCATTTTTCTATCTCCTACAGACCCGTTTCCAAGAACATTAAGCCTGATGCTCTCTCTCGCCAGTTCTCTCATTCTGACCAACTCAAGACCGAAGCTTCCATCCTACCGGATTCTTGTATTGTGGGCGCCCTCACCTGGGCCATTGAAAAGGACATCAGGGAGGCACAGAGGTCCGAACCTGACCCAGGTACTGGCCCAGTGGGCAAGCTGTTCGTTCCCAACTCTGTCGTCAATAAAGTTCTGGATTGGGTGCACAACAATAAATTGACTTGTCATCCTGGGGTGACTCGTATGATCACATTTACCAAAAGGTATTTCTGGTGGCCGACTATGAACCTCAACATTAAAGATTTTGTTGCAGCTTGTCCCACATGTGCTCGAAACAAGAACACTAATCAACCCACTGCTGGTCTTCTTCAACCTCTGCCCACCCCTAGCCGCCCCTGGTCCCACATTTCAGTTGATTTCATCACTGGTCTCCCGCCATCTGACGGTAACACAGACAGATTCTCTAAAACAGCCCATTTTGTTCCTTTACCCAAGCTTCCGTCTGCATTGGAGACTGCCCAACTCCTGGTTCTCCACGTTTTCCGCATCCATGGCATACCTTTGGACATTGTTTCTGACCGAGGCCCGCAGTTCATCTCGCAAGTTTGGAAGGAGTTTTGCAAAGCTCTTGGTGCCTCCGTAAGTCTTTCGTCTGGATACCACCCCCAATCTAATGGACAGACAGAAAGATGCAACCAGGAACTTGAAGTCGCCTTGAGGTGCATAATAAATGACAACCCCTCTTCTTGGTGCAAACATCTCACATGGATCGAATATGCTCACAACACACATACTTCCTCTGCTACTGGTTTGTCCCCCTTTGAGGCTTCACTGGGCTATCTACCCCCGCTGTTTCCCAGTGTTGAATCTGGCATCCTGGTCCCCTCTGTTCAGCATTATGTTTCCAGGTGTCGTAGGATCTGGCAACAGACCAGGAGGACCCTCCTATGCACCCTGGAACAAAATAAGAGGTTCGCTAACCGTCACCGTTCTGCTGCACCTGTCTACCACATCAATCAGAGAGTCTGGCTTTCCACCAGGAATATTAAATTAAAAGATACTTCTAGAAAGTTGGCCCCCCGTTTCATTGGCCCTTTTCTCATCGAGAGGATCATCAACCCATCTGCGGTGAGACTCAAACTACCATCTTCCATGCACATTCACCCTACTTTCCATGTTTCCCAGATCAAGCCAGTCTCGGAAAGTCCCCTGAGTCCTCCCACCAAGCCCCCTCCTCCTGCTCGACTCATTGATGACCACCCTGCATATACGGTCAATTGTATCCTGGATGTTCGGCGTAGGGGGCGTGGTTTTCAATATCTTGTGGATTGGACAGGATATGGACCTGAAGAGAGAACCTGGGTTCCCCGTTCTCACATCCTGGACCCTGCTCTCATCACGTCCTTTTACAAACGCCATCCTGAAAAGCGTTCTGGATTGCCTGGAGGCAATCGTTGAGGGGAGGGTACTGTAGGATCTCTGCTCCTCCCCTTCTGGTTGGTTCTGGCAGCTCATTGTCTGCAGCTGCAACGCATTCTCCTAATGAGCTCATGGGCTTCTTAAGGTAGCTGCTGATACAGACCTTTGCTGGAACATAACCTCAATTATGTGGACTCCTGTCTGTCTGCCTATCCATCTGCCTGCCTGTCTGCCTGTCGACCTGCCTATCTGCCTACCTGCCTGCCAACATCTGGTAATACTCCCTCCTAAGGACTGCACTGTAAATATTCTCATCACCAGTACTCTCTCTCTCTCTCCTTGGATTCCTGGGTTTACTTCCTCCTCCTCTGGCTTCTGGACAACTCCAACTCAAGGGTCCTTAAACATAGTCTACAGTAGAAATAAACCTCATTTACCGTTTTATCCTGTGTGCTGAGTCTGTTTCATCCTCTGGTTTTGTTCTAATTCGACTATCTAAGCAATTCATGATATTAGCAAGGTGTATCTAATAAAGTAACAAGTGAATGTATTTAAATAACTTTGGAAATCCAATTATATGTGCAGATGAAAATAACCTCATACGTTCAAAACATGTCTTTGGGCTCCAGCAGGGATAACAATTACCCTCATAATTTCATAGATTAAAAAACATTTACCCTAAACCAGCCACTGGAGGGTACATTCTGTTTTCTCTCAGTGCCGGTCCCAAGCCCAAATACATTGGTGAGGGTTGTGTTAGGAAAGGCAGCTGTCACAAAAGTTTAGCCAAAATAAACATGCGGCTCATCAAAATGACACACCAGATCAGGCGAGTCTCAGGTTAACAAAGATCACCTCCAATGATGTTGGCCAGCAGAGTGTTGAATGAAATTGGACTACTTAGTCATCAACCAGCAACAAGGAGTGGAGATAAGCATAGGAGGCAGCAAGAGAAGAGGAAAGGCAGGAGTGTAGTGTACTTTGAATATAGGGGCAATGACAAGGAAAGACAGAGAGCTGGGGACATGATAGAGAGAAGGAATGCAGATTTTTTTATCAGTACAGGAGACCAGATGGTGGTTTTAAACTGTTCTACCACTGTACAGATCAAAAGACAAAAGGAGTAAAGATAATCTTGAAAGAACAGTTTTCAAAGAGTGTTTCGGACATGACTGGAGTTTCAGACAGGATCATTATCTTGAAACTAGAACGTTAGAAAGTGTCAGCTTTGGATACTACGGATTTGGTTCCTTCAAAGAGGAGTTCGGTTTTGTCAATGTTTAGTTTTAGAAAGTGAGAGGTGAACCAAGATTGTATTTCAGATAGACATGAGGTGAGTAAAGAGTGTTAGAATTTGGCCAACTAGATAAATAGAGCTGGGTGTCATCCACATAACAGAAAAACGGATGTTACATTTTCGGAAGATATTGCCCAGGACAGAGTCCCAGGTTGTGGATGGGAACTAAAGGACTTAAGTTGAATGAACCGAGTGCAGCCACAAACTGAGTGCAGCCTGAAAGATAAGAATGAAACCAGTCAAAGGGGATATGAGTGTCGCCAATTAAAGATAATCTGTGGAGAGAGATAGAGTGATAAATTATCTAAGGCCTCACTCACATCCAGAAAAATGAGAATAGAACGTAGACCAGAATCAGCTGATCATTGCTGATTTTTATCAGAGCAGTTACTGTGGTGGGGACGGAAACCGAACTGGAATTTCCTGTAGAGGTAATATGAGTTAAATGGTGGTAAAGTTCAAGGCAACTGTTTTTTTCAAGTATATATATATATATATATATATATATACTTGAAAAAAATATATGTGTGCATATATATATATATATATATATATATATATGCACACACAGCGAACTAGCTTATCCATCCACAACATCCCACCAGTCAGATTCCCATCTCCTAGCTGTTTGTGTGTCGAATGGGTCTCTGAGATTATTAAATCCCTGCAGCCATCACACAGCAGGAAGACCCACAGATGCCTCTTCCATAGCAAGAGTGAGGCAATCTGAGTTAATGCAAACTACATAGAAGAAGCAGTGGCAGACTTAATAATTGTTAATCTAATTATCAGTAATATGGATATGCTTATGTAAATAGTAAAGATGCAATAGTAACAGTCTTTACAAATAATGCAGTTAAGTACAGGTGATGAACAGAGTTTTTTGTGTGTTTTCAAGTTGTTAAAAATAGAGCAAATCTGGTAGCAGTCCAGTCTCTCCCAAATTCCTTTCTTCAGGTATTTATGGAGTAAAGGCTGTCTTTAGAACCAATGCAGTTACCTCTTTGACTGTCAAAGCATCCACAAAGGCAAAGAAATCAGTCCTTGGCAAGGGCTGGGTAGAATGTAGTCTTGCTAAAAACATTTCAGACTGATATGTAATAATATTTTTGGTCTCACAGTAGGTGACTCCAAATGGGCAAAATAATGACAGTTTGTGGGGTTAATTTCCATATTAAAGAGAAACAGTCAAATACACTTTGAGATTTTTCAACATTTAAAGATTTACCTCCAACTGAGACCCTGAATATATTCAACAGAAATCTACTCTAAATGTCAAACAGAGGTCAGCAGTTATAAGCATTGTGTTTGGTTATAAATATATATAGAAAACCAGTAGAGAAACATTTTTGACTAACCACTCATTACGCCAGTCTTTGTGAAATTAGCTGATAAAACCTGTGACAGCCTTTTGAAAGGAAGTTAAAAACTGCTTTGTGATCAAATTAAGTGATTTAATTTTTGTCGCTTTTCTAAGGTATTACTAAATTTGCTTTCAATCAGAGAAAATAATATTTATTTCCAGATACCCCCCCCCCCATCCTACCAAATATAAAAAATATATCTTTCCATCAAAACTTCTTAGGATTAGTACGAAGCCCCAACACTTCTGAATAGTACAAACGTGCTTGGATAGACCACCTACTGTATCTTGTTTAACAGAAAATAGTAGATGCAAAGTTTTTGACACACATCACATACATCTGGTGTGAGCTGCCTTTCACAGTTAATACTGCATGCTAAAACGTCAGGTTACTCCATGGAAAAATGAGCATAGTTGAGCCTATCACCCACAAAGAAGATAATTTTTTTCTACACTTGTGTCTCGATTGCCACCTTCACAAGATGGTTCCAGGATGAGCTCACAAACACTGTCTCATCCCAGGTTTACAATACTCCCCCATTTATGTGGCAACGTCCTCTGACCATGTGTGCATACTTTATTATGCAAGCACGATAAAACAAGCAAGTAACAGCAATGGCATTGATTACAATGTACTCCTAATGCAGACATTCACTTCATATGTACCCGCCAACTTGTGACAACCTTCCTCTGCAGGTCAGAAGTGTAACAACAGAGGGTCAACATTAACTCCCTATCCTGTGTCATTCTTTAAATGCACCACTCAACAAAACATACAGAACATGTCTAGATCCCAGCTTAAAAGGGTTTTCTGAAAGGCGCTTCTTAATGCACAACAAGCACCCCTTAACATTAAGTCTTTAGCATTGTCCACCTGGTTCAAACCTGTTAAAGACAAGGAAGGGCTTCTTTAAACAAATGTGATGTGATTTCATGACATGATTATTTAAAACGATCTACCTGCAATGAAATGCAGGACAGAATCCTCCCATACAGAGATGCACAATATAATGTTTTTCTACTATTTATATGTAGTATATTCCCTACTCTCTACTGTATTTTCTTTGATCAATTAGACAATACAGTGGATTAACCTTTAAAGTTTCTATTCCTTAATATATCTTCTTACACTACTCACCAGCTTCTGGGTCATACCCCAGAATAGGACCCTCAGGAAAGAGGTTAACTCAGTTCTCCACAGGAATATTTGCCCTTTCACGAATCAGGTTACAGGTTTTGAACATATAAAGTTCAAGGGTTTTGTAAATATATATATCATACATATGCACAACTGCTATGGAAGTTACACAAATGCTCAAATGCAACATTGTCACGATCCTTCTGTGCTAGGTTTTGGTTTTCATTTGTTCTTGTGTTCACACCATTTCCCTGTTGTTTATGTATGTATGTATAATTCTTGCCATATTCAACTCTTGCCATATTATATATTCAATTCTTGCCATATTAATTTCTTCATTAGTGTCTGTAAGTTCTCGAATATAAGTTCATTTCTTTATGTTTAGTTTTCAACTTTATTGTCTTGTTTTTGTTCTTTGTACCTTTGGGATTTTTTTTGTTAGTCCTCTGTTACACTTTTCCTTGTGATTTGATAGTTTATGTGTTAGTTCAGCAGTCATGTTCATCAGTCTCCCTCCCTCAGTTTTTATGCTTACCTTTGCCTCAGCTGCTCCACATTGTCTCCTGATTTACACACAGGTGTCCACTGTCATTCTCAACACCTCCCCTGTCACATAAATGATCTGGTTCTTTTAATTCTCCACTGGATCCTCCTGTTGCCATCCTTGTTATTCCCCATTACACTGCTTATATTTCCTGTTTTAGTTGCTGTTTTTCTGCCTGTGACTGCTCGTGTTTCTCATTCTGTTTTCCTGGTGCCTTCTCTAGTTCTCTGTTCTTGTTTAACAAATATTGCCATGTTCATCCAATGCTTCTGTCAACACCTGGGTGATACCTCAAAACCACAACAGATGGCACACAGCAGTGATATGATGACACCATTATTTAATTTTATTCTGTGCTATGCGGATGCTCTGTAAGAACTGTGGAATATTCACCCACCTCACTATGCTGAATGCTTCAAGTGACTCCATTGGCAGGGAGGTCTGACCTATTTCCTGTCTTTTTTCAGCAAATAATTCTTTGGCCACTGAGGGCACCTATAGATTGTGTTCAAACAATTTATCTTGACTTGATTGAGATGTTGACTTTACAGCAAAAGTAACTGTCCTGATGCACACTGTATATTTTACACCTTTCACCATAAAACACAAACTATACAGACTACCATCTCATCAAAATTGACACACATGCTTTGGTGAAATGCCAGTATACAAAGCATAATAAGGCAGTGTGGCAGCAGCTATCCAGCACTTAATGTAACTCATCTGCCCTTTAAACCTTCTTTCCTCTAAACATACGCCACTGTATGAACATGCCAGGCAGAAGCCACATATTAATAATGCAATTTTCTATCTAAATTTATGTGAAGCAAAAACTTCCCCTGAGATTATTGTATTATTCATAAGCATCAGAGAGGAGGAGGATACAAATCATTTAGCACAACATGTGTGTGTTTTGTGTGTTTGAACATCTTGTAGTCTAACTACAGCAACAATGAGGTTTTAAATATATGCATTTTGTGTATCTGAAGAAAAATGCTTGCTCTCATCTTTGAATGGCTTGTGATATCATTGTGCCTTTGTAGTGAATTTGCATCTGTTTATGTGTGAATGCATGAATGTTTGTGAATTCAGCTGATTGTCTGAGAGGGGAGGTATGTGTGAAGATGAATGTTAATATCAGTGTTTGTGATTGATAAACAGAGGGGTAATACCATTAGCACGTATATGTACCCGGCTATATGTCGTGTGCTAATATGAACACGCAGAAGCACTTGGCATTCAATGCAGCTTTTCTCTTTTTTGTCAAGTAGAAAGTTTAAGGGGAAGAAATGTCTGCATGCAAATTACACAAATTATGTTGTTTTCTTCTTCTAGAGCCAAACGGATTTCTTTATGTTGTCATTGCCATCATTTTCTTGTATCTGTATAATTACATTTACACTTAAAAAGAACATGGCTGTTACAGAAAAAGTGAGAAAAATGGCTTTATTGGAAAGGAAGCAGCAGCGGAAATGCATTCTTTTTAATAAAACGTATGGTTTATTGCCATCCTTCTCGTGGGAAGAGACAGGGATGTTGAATAAAGAATTATCTGAACACATCTGAGAGGAGGCAAGATGATGATCCTGTGTTGTGGTATTAAAGGGGACATATCATCAAAACTCCACTTTTGTAGCCTTGTAACATTTTGTTGTATACTTGGAGTCTGTAGGATTGCAGAAAAGTTGAATTTAGTCTCTCCATAGATATCTTTATATACTCAAATGGGTCATATTTTTCAATCCGTCCTCAATCCGTTATCTATCCTCTGTTACATTTTTTTAACTGCTATGTCACAGTAGTTGCTGCAGAACAGCTGAATAAGGTCATGAACTTCTGGTTACCAATTTTTGTATTAGCCATATTTATTTCTCACTGCGATTCTGTAGTCCAAGCTCAAGTATGCAAACGCTGCAAGTGGATAATTCTAAATGTTCAGTTGTTTATTACCCCACGCAATTGATTACACTGTCCCCCAGCATCAGAACTTCTTCAAAGTGCCTTGTTAAATTTTATTGCCCATGAAAATGTTCCTACATCAGTAGGAGTGCCTTCAGCAACCTCCACCAGTATCAAGAAGGATTTGCTGAAAGACTTCATCTGATTAAGGAGTAATTTCCTTCTGTCTATGGAAACAATGGACACAGCAAAGCGGTCAGCTGCAAATAACGCTAAAATGACAACAAACTTTATTTTAGACATGAATTTGATGTCAGGATCTGTGCTTTCTGTGTCTGTTGGTGCTTTTACTGTGCTCAGCCCCTAGATGGCGTGGAATCTGGAGGAGAGGTGACAGGTGTTCGCTATTCCCCTGATTATTCTGCAGAGGACTATTTAATGAGGAGGCTGCCAGCAACTCACTGCCAGAGTGTTGCCCTTAGTGGTACTACTCATCCACGTTACCTTTGCCATTGACCTTGCCTTGTACACCAAGTAACTTTGTCTTTGTATGCTACAGGTTTCCTGAACCTGATTTTACCTTGCAATGAATCCTGCCTGGATAAACCGTCTTCTGGAAGGAAGCAATCCAGTTCCATGAACAAAGACTCAATTCTCTCATGACTTCGTTGGATCACGCCGGCTGGCAGCCTCCTGATTCCTGCGTCCCTCGGACCTCCATCTGCGAATCCTGTCCACCCTCCTCCCTCCATCGCACCTCATGGATCATAAACTCTCCTGGCTTACCATATTCACCAACTTCAGTCTCACCGGCAAACAACCACTTGGTTTCTCCACTCCCCCTCTGGCGGATCCCTCCACCATTCTTTGTATAACAGATTTATTATTTTCATGAGTTCAACCCCAGAGTTATCCCTGCTTACCTTCTTGTTTATTTCTACAGTTTGCATCCTGGTTCCAGTTCCCTGCATTATTCACCCAGTTGTAAATAACACTTTACCGAACAATACAGTCTCCTGAATTGCTTTCTGCATGTGGGTCAAATCCTTTAAACACAATATGACAATATGACGTCCTGGCCATTGGTCTGATAGCAGTAGCATCGTGCCAGCTTCTTATTTTAGCGTTGTGTGCTGCTTTTAGCTCCTTGAGGACAGAAACGTACTGTGTGTTTTGAATATTACATAATTAAAGTTTTGATAATTGTATATCTGTTATCAAACTACAAATATGGTCAAACGGTTTAAAATGGAACGCTCTTTGACCTGGAGAAGGGCGAGGTGTGCCTCTGTAGCATTTAAAGAAACGGCACCAACACGAGTTCATCTCAGACACACCTCAGAACAGGTAAAAGAGGAGCCTGTGGAGCTAAAATAACAAGGAATTCAGACCAAAGCCTTGCAGTTCCACTTTAAATAGACCATAACTGAATGATTTAAGAGGGAAAAGGAAGAATTTAAAAGCATGATATGTCCCCATTACTGCAAGTGTTAATAGAGGTGGTAGCTAAGTATAAAAGGACTGACAGAGAAGCAGCACTGCAACCTCACTGAAAATCCAGTAGGAAAGGTGACATCCTAGAACTAGAAAAGCACTCAGAAAGCGCAGACCTCCGACAAGGCAACAGAGTCACTGATGCATGTCAGCTTGTTTTCTATACTGATGAGCTATACTATAGATGACTTCTGGCCACTGTATGTCAGCTGCTGACAGAGTGACAAACCATGTGGGAATTCCACGTTGTGGCACCATGGTCTTGCAATGCCTTTCATGCTGGATTAGGTTCCCAAAAATGAAATTATGAAACTCCTTCCAGTCTTTTTTCTAACCCTGCAAAAAGAGTCACAATTTTTCACCCAATAATTTTTAAACCTACTGAACTTCTATCCCAACATCTTTAATCTAGCATGTGGGTTAACAAAGACTGCAACTGTGAACTTTGACCTCAAGTCAGATGTTTTGCAGCATCTAACAGTCTTTTTCACCAGGCTTCATCCATCTTCATATCAACCTTGACCAGCTTCTCCTTCCCTGCTGAAGAAAAATATGTCCACAACATAATACTGCCACCACCATGATGATGTGATCAGTTTGCATGCAGCTGAAACTGAATGCAAGTTTGGTCTTTTCTAACCAGACCTTTTCGTGTTTGCTGTGTCCCCTACATAGCTTGTGACAAACAGGCCTTGCTATGGCTTCTTTCCCCAAAGTAAGGTAAGGTAAGTTTATTTATATAGCGCTTTTCAGTAACGAGACACTCAAAGCATATAACAGTTGTCCACTCAAGAGGATCTTCCACCTCAGCTTTGGCCCCTGCAGCTCTTTAGGAATTACCATGGGCCATTTAAGACTTCTCCACAGTCTTATCACTGACCTGCCTGCCATGTCCCTTTATGGTACTGTTTGTGCACTATTTTTCTCTAACAAACCTTTCAGGACTTCAAAGAGCCGTTGCAATTATACCGAGATTAAATTACACACAGGTAGACTGTATTTACCAATTACTTGATATTTGAAGTTGCATTGGACATGATTTGGGAGTATCAGAAATTAAAAGTTTACAAAAGCAAGCCAGGCAGATTTTTACTTGTATAACTTCATGAAAACAAGTTTTTGTTGTAAAGTAACAAAATGTAAAATAGTTGAAGTGGAGTTAATACTTTTGAAAGGCATTTTTTAAATATTTATTTAGAAAAAGATCATAGTGTATCTAGCCATAATGTCAAAACCGCTGTTGATAATATACATGAAAATTAAAAAAGTAAATGATCTCATATGCATAAAAAGACAAGTGTCTCTTCTATAATAAACATAAACATATGTGCACAAATCGCTTTAACACAAATCTAAGCATATGTACATCCAAAAGCCCTTCAAAAGCTACGGATAAACCATATTAAACCTCAAACACCTGTTAGATAAAAAAGCATTCACGCACAAATCATACACAGATGTACATCAGCACTTACATGCACAAATACAGAGGTCTGAGGGAAATGTGCAACAACTCCATAATTGAAAACTAAGAGCACAGAAAGCTGATGTGCCTTTTAAATCACCCAGTGCAAACATGTAAACAGCAAATATTTGATGTGAGCCAATAATAATTCAGCCACACATGGGACAAAGAGAATGATAATGGCTTTGTGAGAGAAATAATATTTCCAGTCGGGATCTGTTTAAATTCTTTTGGTAGCTGGTATCGGTGTTGTCATAGCTCAAAACATTTTGACTGTCATTTAAACACCTAAAGTGAATCAACAACACTGTGTAGTCTTCATGTATCTAACAGAAAAGCTCATAAAAAAAGCTTGATTATTACTGTCAACAGTTGGCCATAGCAGTTTTTGAAATAGTCACATAGTACAACTTGCTCTCATCCTCTGAAACAGGCTTGCATTTTCATACCAAGACATAAACTCTGATACAACGGATTCACAAATTATTCAGATTTTCTGTTTAATTTAGCCAACTTGGGTTAAAAATTAATGGCTTTATTAGGATCATGTCACAACGGTTCATCAGTGGTTTTGGCCTTAGAACTCTCCAGTGGATTTCATTTTTGCTAAGTCTCATTCTTATTGTTGAATCATGAACACCGTGCTTAACTTTTTTCTTTTACCCTGTCCTGTCCAGCAGAGTAACACTCTGAAGCCCAACAGATTTACTTTCACAAGTGGAGCATTACGGCTAGTGCTATAATACTCTGCTTGATATTTATAAAGGAAACTTTATTAGAAACTGCTTTGGGATTATTTCAATTGCAATGGACACGAAAAGGGAAAAAAAAAGAAGCAAGTAGGAGAGAGAGGTGGGGCAAAAAAGAAAAAGAAAGAAAAGCAGAACCACCAACATCTAGGCCACCCAAGCGAAGCCACATCCAAATCAGCCCCCGCCACCTCCCCAATGGACTGGGCACCAAAGCTACGGATCGAAATAAAAAAAAATCCAAATGATCCAGAGAGAACCGAAACGCCAGCCCCAGCACCAATCGACCCCCAGAACCCGACTCCAACCCCAGCCCAGACCTTGACCAGAAGGCCTACTCCTTTTCTTGGCCTCCAACCCCAGATAGCAAACAGCGAACGGGGATGTGAAAAGACCTCATACCTACCTCTGCCCACTCAAATGTGGTCTTGATGCAAGTTGTTGTAGACTGCACTTAAAAGGAAAAACAAGTGGGGAAGAGAGTCTGCCACATGCCCCACCCCACCCAGAACCCTCAATGTCTACATGCAACTTAACCCCTTAGAGGTGGGCACAGGCACCAGAGAAGAGGTTAATGAAATACACTCCCTGTAGATGCCATTGAGCATGCCCGCCCCCATGGCCCTACATTTGTGTTTAATGACAATATTATAAGTGAGAGAGTGTGAGTTGTATATTAAATTGGGGCCCAGGCAGCCATGGGACTGTGGACATTGAAAACCCTCGCGGCACTCCAATGATGCACCCACACCGCAAGGCCCTACATGGGTAGTAGTGTGAAGGAGCAGGTGGAGGGAGGTGTCCAGGGATGGGGAGTAAAAAAAATGGGGGCCACAAGCTTTCCCAGGGGTCCATCTCCCCGGCTGACCCCAATAGGCACCGCCGTTCGCCAAGTTCCAACAAAGGTGGGTGGCACAGGCACATCCTCCAGGCCCAAGGTTAGGGACAGGCACCAGGCCCCGAGAACCGACTGAAAACCAGGACCAACATATCCAGCCTCGCCGGAACCGGCCAAAACCTCAAACCCCAATCCCTAGGCCCAACTGACATGCCCAATCACTCCCAAACCCACAGGGCAGAGCCAATAGAGCCCCCAGTCCCCGATGCCCCCCAGCACTGCCCCCCAATAAAACATAAAACAATAAAACATGCCCCACGCCAACACCGAGGCACCCAATAAGCCACACCCGTCCAAAAACAGCAGGCTTGCTCAAATGCAAACCCCGAGCCAGCATAGGCACCCCATCCATAGACAAACAAACCAAAACCACCAGTGCCAGGCAGGCAGTCAAGCAGACCCAGTGATGCACCACCGTGCGCAAGTGAAAGACGCTGGCCCGGCAAGCCGAAGGGTGCCACAGAAAGGCCACTGGCCGCAGCCCACACCGCAAAGAGGCCGCACCCCCCCAACACCCGAAGCAGAACCACCAACATCTAGGCCAGCACAGTGGTTTTCATCGTATCCCCACAGAGCCAATACCAAAACCCACCCGAGAAGCTGAGACCACAACTCCAGACAGCCCACCCGCCCAAACCACGCAGACCCCTTCGACTGCTCCTCCAGACAGAATCGGAACTGAGAACCGTGAGGAACCAGAACCAAGACAAGGAACCAGAATCCGAACGCCCCACCCCAGATGAAAATCTGCTCCCATCACAACATTCGAACAACTCCCAGAACACATAAGACATTAGGCACCCAGGTTTACTTCGCCCCACCCCCTCCTACAGACCCTTCGCCCCGCCAGCAGAATGCACTCCTTGAAGGAGAGAGCACCTGCAATGAGATGAGGGCCCCGGCCAGCACATGGACAGGCCTAAAACTCCGACGACATACCCACCAGGACCCAAGCCCCCCAGGCCCAGCCAGGACCACAGCCTGGAGGGCAACATGCCCCAGGAACCCCCGAGCCATCCCTGACCTACCTAGGAGCAGCACGACCACCAGGCCAGTAACTTATGTCTGCCAGCACAGGCCCCCCGAGAGCATTGCATGCAGCCACCAGATGTTGCCCCTGAGAGCCACCAAAGCCCAATCCCAGTGGGAGCCACAGCCCATGGCACCAGGCACCCCAATGACCCCAACCCATGGACACCCAAGATGCCCCACACCCAGACACCCCCCCGTATCCCCAACAATGCCCCACAGGATGAAGCCAAAGGTCCCCCAACCCCACAAAGTGATGGAGACGATTAAAGGAGCTCAAAGAGATTAATCTGATTATGTAATCCAGCAAAAGGTTCTATACTGGTTAATACTAACATTTTTATTTTTCCAATTCATGAGGATAATTTTTATTCTTTTTTTTTTTCAGCTTTATTTATATAGCGCCAATTCATAACACATGTCATCTCGAGGCACTTTACAAAGTCAATTCAGTCAAATCATACAGATTTCAAGTCAGGTACATACATTCCAATTACTCCTAACTATCAAATAGTAGAGTCGGTTTTAGTTTATTATTAAAATTTGTTAAAATTTTTTCTGTCTAAAGAAACCCAACAGATTGCATTGAATCAGTGACCTCCAGCATTCATTCCTCCTGGATGAGCATTTAGCGACAGTGGACAGTTGCTTGCATTGACTTTGCAGCATTAAACATATCTAAGACCAGAATGTTTGGTCAAAGTTGACTAATAAATCCGCCTCCCATTTGGCAACAAAGCAACAGTTCCACAACTATGTGGTACATGAAACAATAAGTGTAGAATCTGGACATATTTTTAACAGTTTTTTTTTAACAGTGGTCTACTTCGTCAGGTCTAGACCACTTGATATGCTTTGAAGGGTGAAGGAGCTGTTTTAATTTACAAAAGGAGATCTACTGTAAAACGTTTTTCATTCCAATTTCTTTTGTGCTATCATCTCTGCCCAACAACTCTGAATAGTTTAGTTTATGAATATCCAGGGACAGACTAAAAAGGCCCTGCTACATGGTTCAGTTAAGAAGGAAAATGTAGCTTATAAGAAATTTGTATTACACTACATCAGATATGTACTTGTATATGCTTCATTAGTCAGTCAGTCATTTTCTACTGCTTCTTCCATATTGGGTCACCAGGAAGCTGGTGACCAGCAGTCTATGGGCGGGAGGTGGGGTACACCCTGGACAGGTGAACATGCAAACTTCATGCAGAAAGACCCCTGGTCAGGAGTGGAACCCAGGACCTTCTTGGTGCAAGACAACAGTACTACCTACTGCGCCACAGATCAGCCCAGCTTCATTAGTATGCTTCTTAAAAGAAAGAAATGGAATCAGGCAAAATCAGAAGCAGTTTTTTAAAAAGGCAGAAAGCTGAATTATCCTGAAAATACAGGTCCTTCTCAAAATATTAGCATATTGTGATAAAGTTCATTATTTTCCATAATGTCATGATGAAAATTTTAAATTCATATATTTTAGATTCATTGCACACTAATTGAAATATTTCAGGTCTTTTATTGTCTTAATACGGATGATTTTGGCATACAGCTTATGAAAACCCAAAATTTCTATCTCACAAAATTAGCATATCATTAAAAGGGTCTCTAAACGAGCTATGAACCTAATCATCTGAATCAACGAGTTAACTCTAAACACCTGCAAAAGATTCCTGAGGCCTTTAAAACTCCCAGCCTGGTTCATCACTCAAAACCCCAATCATGGGTAAGACTGCCGACCTGACTGCTGTCCAGAAGGCCACTATTGACACCCTCAAGCAAGAGGGTAAGACACAGAAAGAAATTTCTGAACGAATAGGCTGTTCCCAGAGTGCTGTATCAAGGCACCTCAGTGGGAAGTCTGTGGGAAGGAAAACGTGTGGCAGAAAACGCTGCACAACGAGAAGAGGTGACCGGACCCAGAGGAAGATTGTGGAGAAGGGCCGATTCCAGACCTTGGGGGACCTGCGGAAGCAGTGGACTGAGTCTGGAGTAGAAACATCCAGAGCCACCGTGCACAGGTGTGTGCAGGAAATGGGCTACAGGTGCCGCATTCCCCAGGTCAAGCCACTTTTGAACCAGAAACAGCGGCAGAAGCGCCTGACCTGGGCTACAGAGAAGCAGCACTGGACTGTTGCTCAGTGGTCCAAAGTACTTTTTTCGGATGAAAGCAAATTCTGCATGTCATTCGGAAATCAAGGTGCCAGAGTCTGGAGGAAGACTGGGGAGAAGGAAATGCCAAAATGCCAGAAGTCCAGTGTCAAGTACCCACAGTAAGTGATGGTCTGGGGTACCGTGTCAGCTGCTGGTGTTGGTCCACTGTGTTTTATCAAGGGCAGGGTCAATGCAGCTAGCTATCAGGAGATTTTGGAGCACTTCATGCTTCCATCTGCTGAAAAGCTTTATGGAGATGAAGATTTCATTTTTCAGCACAACCTGGCACCTGCTCACAGTGCCAAAACCACTGGTAAATGGTTTACTGACCATGGTATCACTGTGCTCAATTGGCCTGCCAACTCTCCTGACCTGAACCCCATAGAGAATCTGTGGGATATTGTGAAGAGAACGTTGAGAGACTCAAGACCCAACACTCTGGATGAGCTAAAGGCCGCTATCGAAGCATCCTGGGCCTCCATAAGACCTCAGCAGTGCCACAGGCTGATTGCCTCCATGCCACGCCGCATTGAAGCAGTCATTTCTGCCATAGGATTCCCGACCAAGTATTGAGTGCATAACTGTACATGATTATTTGAAGGTTGACGTTTTTTGTATTAAAAACACTTTTCTTTTATTGGTCTGATGAAATATGCTAATTTTGTGAGATAGGAATTTTGGGTTTTCATGAGCTGTATGCCAAAATCATCCGTATTAAGACAATAAAAGACCTGAAATATTTCAGTTAGTGTGCAATAAGTCTAAAATATATTAATGTTAAATTTTCATCATGACATTATGGAAAATAATGAATTTTATCACAATCTGCTAATATTTTGAGAAGGACCTGTATGCAATCGGTGTCACTCCAGTTAAAATTTTTGATGAGATGTTAGAAAATGAAATTCCATTGTGATAACTTAAACAGGACTTTGTGCTGTAATATGTCATAATATTGTGTTTTGCAATATTTGTATTTCTTTATAGTGAGTAGATACAGAATGAAGCCTCACAGGAAGGATTTGAGAGGTTCTAAGGTGGTTTCCATGGCTTTGTACCTTCATATTGTCCTTTCATATATACTTTATGACTAAAAAAGCAGCAGAGAAACAATGAGACACTACACAGTGAAACCTGCTTGCGTGCTGCAGGCTGATAAACATCCTTCCACAGCCTCCCTTCTGTTTACTGGAGTTGTTGCTCAGCAGTTTTCATGTTGGAAATGTCAGTCTTTCATACTTCATTATTGGGAATTCAGAATAGAATGAGGAATAAAGCAAAATGACTGACAGGATGAAAGACAATAAATGTGCATTCTTCATTGTCAGTTGTGCTCTGAAACCTAACATAAGATCCCAATATAATAGCCTCTGTGCTGCAGAAAAAATGTTGAATGGGCTACTGTTGTTTGCAGCTCAGATAAACAACCATCAAATTTAATTTATGATTAGTCGAGTGCATGTAAAATAATGACTTCCATGACTTATTTCTGTCACATCGTGCTAAGCCTTCAAAATACTGGTTCCAAGTATTTACATGGTGAAGTTCAGAACAGGTGTGTGTACCAGTATTTACACTTATTATTGTCAGGAATACTGATAGTAATGATTTGGTTCATTCAGGCCTGACTTGGTGTTTCTGAGTAGACATGAGATCAACAGCAGATGTACAGTTTGTGGCGGCAGAATGTGGCACTGTGATATGACATGACACCCCCGCTATGAGTGTGGCACAAACACAACCAGTCTGCTGCCAAACAGGGGGAGTACATGGCACAGACGCAAAGGCAACGCGATGAGTAACAAATGTTCCCGGAGAATGGAGAGGGTGGGGAGATCAGGGAGGATTCAAGGTCTGTATGGTGAGGTGACACTTTGTCTTAACAAATTGTTAATACCCTGATGTGGAAATATGTGAGGGAGTAAGATTATACAGAGACAACAGAACTACCATGATAATGAAAATTTTTTAATTATTAAGAACCAAAACTCTGCCCTGGTGTTATCTGGAGCTGTTGTTTTCAGTGTCTGAGAGCCCACTGTGGGAACCAAACTCCAGATGAGTGGGAGATCTTATCAGCAGTCACAAACAAATAAGGGCTGTATGGTGGTGCAGTTTTTTGGAATGTTGCATCACTGCAAGAAAGTGCTGGATCAAATCTGGTTTGCTAAATTATTTAGTAATAGAAAGACAACAGTTATTTTCACCAGGTGCCTCAAATGGCTCAAGGACATCATATAAAAACACCAAAAAAAGTGCACATTCATTGTTCAAGCAAACAGGAACCAGATTTATTTAAAAGATGGAAATTTACAATAGATTTCAAATGAGCAGCTAATGCATTCCAGAGCTTTCCGTCCTTAATAGAGAAAGCTATTTGAGCAAATGATTGTTTACAAAATGGATTTTCAACATTACCACAACAAGCAGCTCTGGTCGATCCACCATAATCACCATAATCATTTCATAAGTAAAAATGTGTTATTTAATTGAGAATGTAATATCTCCAGGCACACTATAATCACATAGAGGGGTGGTGGTGCAAGTCCCTTAAACATTTAAATACAAACTTTAAAAAATAAATGCCAATAATGTCCACAAATCTCAAGAACTTAAATTCTAGTACAAGGAGCAGTGATGGCTTTAAACATGATTTTATTAAGAATTTTAAAAGCTTGATCACAAAGAACACAACAGATTTGATTGTTGACAGTGTGGTTTTAAACAAGCCTGTCAGACCATTAGACAAATATGAAAATATCAATGAATTCAAAATAAACGATGCGCATTTAAATATCTGACCGTTTCTAATCATCTTATTACAGCGAAGATTCGTTTTAGCATTTTAGAAATCATCCCTGGGCTCTCTGGGCTGCCACCTTACCATGGTGGAATGTCCCAATGATCCTAGGAGCTATGTTGTCAGGGGCTTTATGCCCCTGATAGGGTCACCCAAGGCAAGCAGGTCCTAGGTGAGGTATCAGAGAAAGCGCAGCCCACATACCCACATACCCCTTATGACGAATAACATAAATGGAGGAAACAGTGTTCCCTTGCCCGGATGTGGGTCACCTGGGCACCACTCTGGAGCCAGGCCTGGAGGCACACTGGCGAGCGCCTGGAGGCCGGGCTTTTACCCACGGACCCCGGCCGGGCACAATCCGAAGACGTGGGTCCCCTTTACAATGGGCTCACCACCCGTGGAAGGTGCCAAAGGGGTCGGGTGCATTGTGGTATGGGTGGCGGCCGAAGACAGAGATCTTGAGCGGTCTGATCCTCGGCTGCAGAAGCTGGCTCTTAGGACATGAAATGTCACCTCCCTGGTGGGGAAGGAGTCTGTGTTGGTGTGCGAGGCGGAGAGGTTCCGGCTAGCAATAGTCGGGCTCACCTCGACTCACGGCTCTGGCTCTGGAACCAGTCTCCTTGAGAGGGGTTGGACACTTTTCCACTCTGGAATTGCCCTTGGTGAGAGGCGCCAAGCTGGGGTGGGCATACTTTTTGCCCCCAGCTTGGCGCCTGTACGTTGGGGTTCACCCCGGTGAATGAGAGGGTAGCCTGGCTTCGCCTACGGGTGGGGGGACGGGTTCTAACAGCAGTTCAGACTACCCATCCTTTTTGGAGTCCTTGGAGGGGGTGTTGGAGAGCGCCCCTCCGGGGGACTCCCTTGTTCTGCTGGGGGACTTCAACACTCACGTTGGTAATGACAGTGAGACCTGGAGGGGTGTGGTTGGGAAGAATGGCCCTCTCATTCTGAACCTGAGTGTTATTTTGTTATTGAACTTCGGCGCTCGTCATGGATTGTCGATAACTAACACCATGTTCAAGTATAAGGGTGTCCATATGTGCTCTTGGCACCAGGACAGCCTAGGCTGCAGTTTGATGATCAACTTTGTTGTCATGTCATCTGATCTGCAGCTGCATGTCTTGGACACTCGGGTGAAGAGGGGAGCGGAGCTTTTCACTGACCACTACCTTGTGGTGAGCTGGCTCCGATGGTGGGGGAGGATGCCGGTCAGACCTGGCAGACCCAAACGAACCTTGAGGGTCTGCTGGGAACGCCTGGCAGAGTCCAAGCGGCATGCGGCTCAGGTGGTTGCTGAGGCAAAAACTTGGGCACGGGAGGAGTTTGGAATGGAAAACGTCTTCCGTACAACTTTGAGGCGATTCTGGTACACCATCCGGCATCTCGGGGAGGGGGGGGGGGAAGAGGTACACAACCCCACATGGGGAAGGTGTGCTACTGACCTCAACACGGGACGCTATAGGTCGGTGGGCATAGTACTTCAAAGATCTCCTCAATCCCACCGGCACGTCTTCCACTGAGGAAGCAGAGCCTGGGGACCTTGGGGCAGGCTCTCCAATCTCTGGTGCTGAGGTCACTGAGGTGATTAAAAAGCTCCTCCGTGGTAAGACTCCGGGGATGGATGAGATTCGCCTGGAGTACCTTAAGGCTCTGGGTGTTGTGGTGTTGTGTTGGTTAACGTGACTCTGCAGCATCGCGTGGACATCGGGGCAGTTCCACTGGATTGGCAGACTGGGGTGGTGGTCTATTCAAAATGGGGACCGTAGAGTATGTTCCAACTATAGGGGAGTCACACTCTTAAGCCTTTCTGGTAAGGTTCTGGAGAGGAGGGTCCGTCGGATAGTCAAACCTTGGATTCAGGAAGAGCAGTGTGGTTTTTGTCCTGGCAGTGGAAAACTGGACCAGCTCTACAACCTCAGCAGGGTCCTTGAGGGTTCATGGGAGTTCACCCAACCAGTCTACATGTGCTTTGTGGACTTGGAGAAGGCGTTCGACCGTGTCCCTTGGGGAATCTTGTGGGGGGTACTCCGGGAGTATGGGGTACCAGGCCCTTTCACGAATGCGGGACAAATGGAGCAGGAAATCGATAGATGCGTCAGCAGTGATGCAGGCGTTGTACCGGTCTGTTGTGGTGAGAGCTGAGTCAAAAAGCAAAGCTCTCGATTTACCGGTCGATCTACATTCCTACCCTCATCTATGGTCATGAGCTTTGGATCATGACTGAAAGAACAAGATGACAGATACAAGCGGCCGAAATGAGTTTCCTCCGCAGGGTGTCTGGGCTCTCCCTTGTAGACAGGGTAAGAAGCTCGGTCATCCAGGAGGGACTCAGAGTAGAGCTGTTGCTTCTCCACGTCGAGAGGAGGTGGCTCGGGCATTTGGCTAGGATGCCTCCTGGACGCCTCCCTGGTGAGGTGTTCCGGGCACGTCCCACCGGGAAGAGGCCCAGAGGAAGTCCCAGGACACGCTGGAGGGACTATGTTTCTCGGCTGGCCTGGGAACGCCTTGGGATTCCCCCAGACGAGCTGGCCCAAGTGGCTGGGGAGAGGGAAGTCTGGGTCTCTTTGCTTAGGCTGCTGCCCCCACGACCTGACCCCGGATAAGCGGAAGACGATGGATGGATGGACGGATGTATGGAAATCATTTCATAAGTAAAAATGTGTTATTTAATTGAGAATGTAATATCTCCAGGCACACTATATTCCCAAATATTTTGGGTCATGTCTCCAAATCATTTAATTTAGATGTTCCAATAAATTCCACTGCCACATTTAGGACAGAACAAGTTGCTCGCAGTAAATTCTGGGATGGTGCCATGATAGGATGCCACCTGTGCAATTAGTTCAGACATGAAATTTCCCTTCTGCCAAATATTCCATCGTCAACTCTGGTTTTATAACAAAGCCTTTAAAAAGTCTCAAAACAGGATCAGCGGATCCTGAAGCCCATAATATGCAGAGGTCAGAACTTTCTGCTGCAGAGTCAACTACTATACACCTGCACACTTCATGTGACCTTCCGATGAGCTCAAGAATAGTGTGTGGAGAGCTTCAATTAATGGGTTTCCATGGTGCAATGCAAAGCACCAGATGCAGTGGTATAAAGCATACCACCACCGGACTCCAGAGCAGTGGAAGTGTGTTTCCTGGAGTAATAAATCATGCTTCACTGATTTCAAATATTTTGAGTTGGGTAGAAAAGTCAGAAAATTATGAAAGAAATTTCAGGGTGAGCAGGGTCCTCATTTTTGCAACAGTGCACACCTGCTAAAAAAATAAATCTTCACTGTAATAATTTGGTAAGTGGTGCCTGTCAAACAGTCAAACAGTCTGATTGTTTGCACTGTTTTTTTTTTAGACATAACAATTTTTTTAATTCTAAGTCTGAGCTCAGGTCACTTTAAAGTCGGGTAGTTTTCCTTAGTCTAAAACTATAGTTAACCTGAAATTATTCATATTCTTGGCAGATTTAGGTTTAATGCTATCTTTTAATTTAACCAACGTGTCTATTCTGACTAGAAGTAAGGCGCCCCACTTAAATCTGTGGGGGAAGCAAAATATTAGGTTGATGGCAAGGAGGGCTTCCAACCCTCAAAACTCCAAGAACTCATCACAGAAGATGTATCATCAAAATACCAATGGAAACACACAGAAGCTGGTCAGTAATTATAAGAAGGGCTTAACTGCTGTAATGACAACAAATATGTTTACATACATTACTGAGAAGGGTATAATACATTTTCAGCATGCTATTTTCTAATAAAATGTAAATGCTTTTAAAAGATGCAAAACAAACTTCTTGGTTGAATAAAAATGTTTTAAAATCTAAATCTGACACGGGTTTGAATACATAGCAGTCTACATTTGTCACTGACCAATGTCTAAATGAGACCTACATAGAGCTTCAGGGTTTATATTAGCATTATTGCTCACTGGGTAAGGGAACAACCAAGTTGTAGCATCACATGATGAAGTGGAAAGTTCATACAGTTGTACAGAAAGCAAATTCCACAAGATAAAAACCCAAATCTAAAACATTTGTACACATTTTTCATATGGTTGACATTAAATTTGTAGATTTTAAAAATAACATGTAAAACAATACTGTTGTTGTTTATGAATACCCTGAGTAAAAGGTATTCCCTCAACCCTACAAGATTTTAAAATAGCCGACCCAACTTTGTATCCCACAGCTCATGTCTTCACCCTTTATGGAGGAATGGGACGTTAAAGAAAAGAATAAGGCTGATCAGTTATGCCTTTGAAGTAAGACATAAAGTCACTATGATGCCTGGCAAACTATTTCAGGGAAGAGTATCTTTATTACGTTATTGTGTTGCAAAGAATAACACAGGAGTAAAAAATGGGGGAAACAAATAAAAGTAATGGCTACATCAACAAAAGCGGTTTTCTTGGTTGTGAACAACCAGCACCCCACTGGGAGTCTGATAACTAGCTTGATCCTGAAGGGTCTCTATCTGCTCTGAAGGAAATATAAACCATGAATGAGCTTCAGAAAAGAGCATCATTGTTTGTGTCACATACTCTTGGATTTGAACTGGAGTGAGAAGATAATGTTTCATAACAGTGTACATATCTCTCCCCTTTAAGGCCTTTTTGTCCCCAAGACCTCACATGTGCAGCTGGTTTTGGTGGCTTAAAGTGGAGTATTTTTCATTTATTGATTCCCCTCCTTTGTAGTTGGATACTTCATTGCTTTAATCAGCAGGTGGCTTCAAACTGGGGTGAAATTACAGATATGGGGCCTGCAGATGCTGTGTTTGCAGGTGGCTCAAATTGCATTGGTGTTGGTTCCGTTGAGTTCTGTTGCTGTATTTGGAACACATCCTGTGTTTGTGGCTGCAGTGAAGGGGCTGCAAAACTGATGAAGGATGTTTTAATGAGAACATGAGTATGTATTTCTTGGTATGATCCATAGTGTGTCAGTGTAAGGGAAATAATGATTTTTATGACATACAGTAAAGAATCCAAGCAGTACAAAGCACGTGTGTGATTGTTTAGGGTTCTACATTTGCCTGTAGCAGTCCTGAAACAGTTATGGACAGAACTGCATACCTTTTCCAGAACTGGAATATGAAAAAGTTTAAATCTGATTCATTTTGGAATTTTCTTTCAGCTTTTTGCAGGAAATATGGAAAAAGACAACATTTGTGATCCGATAAGAGAACAGTTTTGTAAAAAAAAGTTGAAATTTCACTTTTTTCTTAAAAAAAAAGGGGGGGGGAGGTATAATCAGAAAGAGATTGTCTCCTATGAAATATTGAGGACAGTAGGGGCAAGGGGCTGCATGGCTGACTGCTGAGGGGACAACCCAGCTGGGGGAGCAAAGGTGCTTGGAATGTGGTGTGCTTGGAGGTAAAGGCTGGGCAACAGAGATGTTAGCCAAACATGTTTTGGAGAAAACCTGGAGTAAAAATCTTCACCCCCGGCTTCTCATCCTAAAAGATGTCTCCTATGATAACAGGATATATTATTTACAGCTTTAAGTAAATACGCCTCAATTAAGTTTTTTTGTTTTTGACCAGCTGCATGGCAATGTCTCTAAATCTAGCTGAAGATATCCTTCGATCCAGATGACATAGCAGTGGGCAGAAGTAGGATCAAGTCACTGTTTTGCAAGGAACAAGTAAGTCTCAAGTCATGTCCCAAGTTAATGCATGAAAGTCTCAAGTCAAGTCCAAAGTTAAGGCGTGCAAGTCCAGATTTGAGTCAAAGTCCTAAGCTTTTAGTCAAAAACGTGAGTTAATTGCAGAGTAATAACTAATTATTTTGAAATGTATAAATTAGTTTTAAAAGTTGTCTCTGTGTGCCAGAACAACCAGCAACAGGAAAGTTTTTTTATAAAATGATAAAAGAATGAAGAGAGTGAATTAAAAATGATCTCCATGTTAAACATCTGCAACAGTACACCACTGCTTTTACAATATTTCAGGAGTAACTTGGATTATTAAAATAACACTAAGAATTATTTATACAACGGTGTAAAGTTCATTTTCTGATCTGGTTGATTTTGTTAGATATGGCGCTGCTATCTGCCAGCTTTGCTTTTTTCATTCACACCAATAATTAGAGGAAATCATTCAGCCTGAATAAGGGTGGTACTGGTAATGTAATGTAACTTTAGTATTGCGAAGTTAACAAATTGCAGTGATAACCACCTGATTCAAAAGTCCATTTGTGATCCTTCAGTTAGAACCTGTGATTCTCCAGGCTCCATGATTAAATTAGCAAACAAAAAGGGAACTAAATGAGGTTTAGAAGCTAACATTAACCATACATGAGTCATTTGTCAGCGTTGACTCATCATTTTATTAGTAATTTTACATTTCTAAAGAAAGTTAGATGTTGCCTCTCTACTAACGTTTTCAACCCACAAACTCAAATTCATGTCTTTTTCTTCTTGTACAGCAGATTAAATATGTACATTTTCTCCTTCATTTAAGATCAAGGGATTTTGAGAGGTTACTACAAACTGTCTAGAATTAAATTAAGTTATTTTTAACTGATTCAAGAAATATGTGACATCTTGGAAAATACAGAGGAAACTCTGAATACAAACTGATGTAATATAAACAGGCAGTTTGTATGTTGCAAATTTGCATGTGGAAACAATTTTTATTCAAATCATTTGTATGAATAAGAATATTCTTTTTTTCCAAAAGAGGATCTATTCAATGTGTTTTAAGCATTTATAAAACACAAAAGAAAATTTGTGAAAAAATAAATCCTAAAAATCATCAGCTGTATCTCTCCTACAGCCACCTGAAAACCCAGGTCCAGTCCACCAACAGTGACAGCAGACTCAAATTAATCACAGATTACAATCATGAATAACCTGAGTTCTTTGCTGGTTCTGGCTCTAATAATCTATAATTATAATGTTGGGAAGGTAAGAGGAAAAAAGATTATGCTGTGTAGCGACTGAATGAGAGCTACAGCTAGGGAACACATGGGAACACTGAGACGACATTGCCGTCTGATTTTTTGCATCATTTGCAACTTGTGTCCTGGTCTCCCTTCAGATCTTCGTGCCTCCTCAGGACGACCTTCGGATCGCTTCCAGATCTTTGTGCATCCTCGGGGACGACCTTTGGGTCATCTGCCTGAACTCTGGTTTTGCTTTTTGTTTTCTTGACCTCCTGCCAACACCCCCTCCACCTGCCCTGTTCGGGCATCTTGTTATGTTTGGTTTTCATTTGGGTCTCTGTTTTCACTTTTTCCCTGTTGGTTATGTATCCTAGGTGTTGCTATATCAGTTTATTCCTTTAGGTTCAGTTTCTTATTTCTTGTGTTGTTTATTTGTGTTAATCCTCCTATTTTCATCCCTGTATTTCCCGTGACTCTCCCTTTATCTGTGCCTGTGATTCTGACCATGTTGTCATCCTGTTTTTCCTTGTGTCTCTTTTAAGTTATCTGGTTTCTATTATTAAATATTCTGTTCACCTTAAATGCTCCTGTCTGCATCCGAGTCTTACTCCACACCTACTCCACAACCACACTATTTCACAGTCTACAGTTACACTCATGAGTAAGGTCTGATTTTCAAAATTAGCAACATTTTATATATAGATAGATAGATAGATAGATAGATAGATAGATAGATAGATAGATAGATAGATAGATAGATAGATAGATAGATAGTGTTAAGTGTTATTTTTAATCTTTCCTTCAGTGCCTGTTGTTTAGTGGTTGCTTTTGTTCTGGCATTTATAATGGCTCAGTGGCTGCCTGTTTCTGTGAATGATGGGAGTAAGCTCCCTTTTTTCATGTGTTTAAAAGAAGTATTTTGTACATTTGATACTATTGCATAACAGTACTTGAAGGTTTTCTGCATATAATGAACCTCTAAACTGCCATTATGTTCAGACTGGGTAGTTATCTACAAAAATACTAATGTCTATTTCCATAGAAAATTCAGGTAGGATGTGGTGCATCACCAACGATCTTCCTGTGTGAAACACATGCTGAGACCAGAACCCTAACCCTAACCCAACCCTAACTCTAACTGACTGATATAAAGGTAAAGATGCTATTTATTAATCAAATACACATTATGTAATTACTATTTTACTATTATATCGGTTTTTACACACCACATATAGGAAAGGTACAAAAATCCAAAAACCCACTGAATGAGGTTCTAGATCAAAAAGTCAACCATAGAAATACTTTGATGGTGATTTTGTGTACATTTTAAGTCGGAAGAAGGGTACTATGCCTGAAATGTTAACCATACAAACAAAGTGATGTGGAGGAATAATTCTGTGTGAGAGATGTAGTTTTTTTTATCTTCGTACTGTCACAAAGATCAGCTCATTAGGAATTAAAATGAACAGAAACGTTATGCATCAACGAAATTGTGAACTGATGATTATTAGTAGCCTATGTTTCTAGTGTAAATGGTCATTTGCTTCTATGTAAATACCCACCAAATGCAAATTTGATCATTGTTTAAAGGTTTATATATGTGTCTGTATAAACTGCTCAGACACTCTGAGATTTGAGCTGTTTTAAGATAGTAGTGGTCCGCTTTGGTCTTGGCCCATTTGAGACTAGCAGTTAGCTTCAGCTTCCAAGATCAAGTAATCTGGATTTATACTATAAACAAGGTGCAGAAAGAGTTTTCTCTTCTCTTATAACCTTTCCAAAGTGTTCAACTACCTTTTAAACAATAAAAGCTTACAGTTGGTACAAAGTGAGAAGCCATTTGAAAACTGAAAGAAATATAATTTTTTAGTTTTTTTGCTGTGCTGAGCCAAATGATCTGGATGCTGGAAAAGAGCTGGAATTCCCATCACTATTCGGCATGCAAAGTATTTTGACCGCAACTCAATCTTCACACCTCTCTGACTGGCTTTCATTGATTTCCACGGTGTTAGATGGAGTGCGAAGGTCTGCACATCCTGAAGAAGTACGGTTCACATATGGAAGATTTATAATTACAAACATTTCCTTCATGCGGCATCCACTGCACCTGAGCCCACAGGTGAAGACACGTGCATTAAGACAAAAACGAACACCTGTGTCTTTCTTTTCCAGTAATATATCCAGTTCTCACAATCTCCTCTTCTATTACACACAAGGATTCAATCAAAGAAGTCTGATTGTGTGAAAGCTAACACACATTATACACTTGACCAAGAAGGAAGCACACACTCACGCTGAAACACACATGGTTACTGAACTAACAGGTTATAGCTTGCCCCATGTGTTTGAGTAAGTGTGTTATTTTATCGCCTCTTTTCATCCCCTCTTCTCCAATTCTGCTCGGTGACACAGGAGGGAGAGTGAGGGGTCTTGGGGGGGTGGGGGGTGGGGGGGGGGGGGGGGGGGGGGGGGGGGGGGGTATGTGTCTTACTTTGTTGCCATGGATACCACAAACACCCCACATTGAAAATTCTACACAAAATAATAAGTGGCCAATTGCGTCTGTTTGCTCTCCAACAAACCTTGGGATTAGAGGCATTTTCTTGTCAGAAGCACAAACTATTTTTATGTGTGCACGGAACAAACAGGAAGGGGAGAGGGAAGGAGGGGAAAAGGAGCGAGAGAAAAGGGAGAGGAAGAGGCATAGATATGAAAAGAGCATACTAATGCTGCATGGTGACAGGTTTCTCCCTGCTTGGTTGAGATGAGAGAGGTGGAGAACAGAGGAGGGAGATAAAAAAAATAAAAAGAAGAAGGAAGAAGAGATGCTCATAAAAAGAAACTCAGGTGCTCGGGGCAACCTTAACAAATGAAGGAGAACATGGCAGAATGAGACTGAGAAAGACGAAGCACATCATTTCAAGTCCAGTTAACTGGCAGCGCTGACATTTGTAACAGACAAGATGAGGAGCTGGGAAGTAGGCGGTGTTTAGCAGGGCAAACTGAAGCTAAATGTTTCATTTCTGCTGCTCTTTTTAGATGAAACACTCCTTATTTCTTTCCCCACCACCGAGTTTCAGAGAACATAACCCTAGAGTGCAATGATGTCATTATGATACCATCTGTTTGTTACGATGGAAAACACACTCACATTAACACATTAACACACACATGCACAAGATCAAATAACACACAGAGTAAGGAAACCTTTGGCATTTGCTTAGCGCTCTCTATATCCTGCTACACATGTCAGAGTCTTCAGGGTTTATTGTAAAGAGTAAGTCAGATTGTTTACACAGAGGAAGTCATAATGGGAATCTTAGTGGCTGATCTTAAAGGGCAGAGCAGTGTCTTTTTGCTTGTCCTGCATGGTAGAGCACTACGCTTGTCAAGGTCATAAGAGGAGATACTTTATGTGGATGTCAGTCAATCCCTTCCCCCCATTTAGTCATGGACAAAACCCCCACCCAGTACCGTTTTTACACCTTTGTCAACTACTGGTGGAGCGAGTTGGGTAAGATCCAATCACAGCAGAGGTCAGTTGACATTAGCTGACAGCGACTCTGTTGAGATCACAGTACAGATTTGCTCACATCTCTACTGTGTGAAGATGCATTAGTTCACTGTCTTGTACAAAACATTAATATGCAGAACAGGTTACACATTTACTTATCTGCTGTGGCAGAGCGACCAGTTGTTTTTCTAGAGTAAAAGTAGTCAACTGTCATTCAGACATTCCTACAAAACTACAGTGCCTTACAAAAATATGCACAGCCCTTGAACTTTTGCACATTTTGATATGTTACAACCACAAACCTCTATGTATTTTATTTAGGAAATTTTGTTATAGGCCTGCACAAAAAATAGAAATAAAAAACCCAATAAATAGTTATAATAATTTTGTTGTATAAATTTGAAACGTTCAGTTTGGTTGAACTGTATACGCATCAAGCACATCAACCTGTGAAGCATCACGTAGCTCCGTGCAGCGTTGCGCCCAACTTCGACCACTGATCAGTTTGCACTTTCCGCAGGGCAGAGCAAAACTAGTTTTCTGTGCTACATAAAATACTAAAAAAGGCTTCTGAGCGCAGTGCCATATTTGCCACATTTGGTTTGCAAGGGCCATAACATATGTTTTGATCAAAACCAATCCATTGTAGCTTTGGCTGAACGGTTAGGGTCTGTGTTGCTCTGGAAGGTGAACCTCTATCTTTTGCAGCCTCAAAAAGGTTTTCTTTGGCCTTAAGTAGGTCCATCCATATTTCCATCAGCTCTGACCAGCTCCCCTCTCCCTGCTGAAGAAAAACATGATGTTGCCACCAACATATATAGGCTTTGTTCAGATGAGTGCAAAACAAAATTTTTCTCATATGCAAAACACTCTTTGTGTCCAGTAGGTAACGCTGCACATCAGCCACACCATCTGCACAATGGATAAATGAAAGAAAGGCAGGCAGTGCTATCAAACCCTGATAATATTCATTAAAGTTGGTGGTTCTAATTTGACAAATTTATCAAATTCATTATATACTTAAAAAAAACTGTAAAAACAATTAAATAAACATACACAGAAAATTCACCTTGTTTTTCATTTTAAAATTATTCGATTTTATGCATTCTTCTGCCTGTCTGTACTCATGTTTTGACTTGTGGAGTAAATGCAGACAAACAGCAGGTACAAGCAAAGCCACATGGGTAAAGTGGCGTGCTGTGCATGCATGAGCAGACCTAGCCGACATAGCAAATGAATTTGGAGGGGCGTAATGAGAGATGGCGCTGGGCTCAGGCCCGATTTCACAGCCACATCATTAGGGTCAGGTAGCCCCTTCCCCTGAATTAATGCACATCCACACAGCTCTGCAGAGTGGCCCGAGGAAAGACGACCAAGGTCAGTTGCCATGTGATTGTCTAATAAGAGGTGACAAGTGAGAAGAGAAGCTCCAGACTTTGCTCATTAAGCTAACATTTTTGGATGTGTTTGTGTGTTTCACCCTGTGTTCGTGTATGCTTTTCTAAATCAGAACCAAACCCATGTGTGCTTAAACATCCACATGATACCCTTCATGTGACCTCTGTGTACTTCCTGGGAGGCAGGTGTTAAGGCTGCAGGGGCTGAAATGAGTGGCAAACAGGAGATGGTGCTACTTTATTTCTCTACACGTCCAGGTCTTGTAAATGATGCGGAACCCTGCAGGTAACTCATACACACATGTAGAGTTGCTGTTTGAGCTCAGTGAACATTTGTTGAAATCTCTGAGGTTTTTTAAAAGGAGTAGAAAAATATCAGTTTAAATAGACCACAAGCCTTACTTTTATACAGTGTCCTAATTTAGACAGACCTAAATTTAAACCGACAACAGTTACATGTGCTCTACATAAACTCAACATCCCCATGAGAGTTACAACAGGGCTAGAAAAGTTTCAAATACGACAAACTACTGAAGGCATCTTGGTTTATACATGTGTGATAAACACCTTTTATTAAGTACAATAGGTACAACAACATGTGCATACTCTTATGCTAATACATTGTTGAAGCACCTTTTGATTCAGTTTTGGAATTCATTCTTCTTGGGTTCACATCTGCAATAAATTATAGTGAATCAGATTAAACTGCAATTAAGTTAAAAATGTTGGATTATTTAGACATTTGCTCATTTGTTTACTTGAGCTAGTTTGCAGAGAGGTTAGAATGGACAGACTCATTTAACAAAGGCATTAGTCAGGACGAAAGTGTAAAATATTCCACAGCATTATATTCGAAGCCAGGCCCAGTAAAGACAGATAGGAAAGTAAAGGTCAACAGTAGGAGCAATTCCACTACAAAACAAGTTACTTCCAGAAACGAGGGTAGTTTCCTGGTTTTCTACTGCATTTACCAGGGTGAAAAAAATAAGAATTGCAAAGAGACAAATTCATCCCAGAAAAAGGCCCTAGTGAAGAAGTAGTAGTTTTTCATTCCCAAAGAAGTTTTAGATGGAGTTTTGTAGACAGAGTGTGCTTTCAAGCTGGGATCCACAATTGTAGTGCATGGTGGAACAGTTGTTAGCTGTTGCTTTGCTTGAAAAAGATCAAGGCTTCGAATCCCAGGCTGGGCTCTTTCTGCATGGAGCTTGCATGTTCTCCCTGTGAATGGGGTTTCTCCTGGAACTCCAGCTTGCTCCCACAGTCCACAGATGTGACATTTTTGGTAAATGGGTCTCTCTAAATTGCCCTTAGCTATAAGTGTGTGCATGGAGGCTTATCTGTCCTGTGAACCTGTGCTGCCCGGTGATGGACAGGCAACCCAGATATTGTCTCAGAAGTCGTAGCTTTGACCTGGGAATGATGTCACACCCAAGTTGAGTGCATCCAAGTTTAAAGTAAATAAACTCTGAGATTTGATATGTATGTTTGTATTTCTCACCATTGCACAGTTCAGACACAAAGGAACATGATAACAGAGGCTGTACAGCACTTTGTGTGACATCAGGACCCGTATTCACAAAGATTCTCAGAGTCCTCTCAGAGCGCTTCTATCTTAGCCTAAAAGTTCTTCTAGCTTAGGAGTGATTCAGTTCTCTACTGAGAGCGATTCTGAGTGAGGAACTGACAGAAATTCCTCTTAGCGAGGAGGTGTGGTTGACCCCGTTGCTAGGTGTGACACTGTCTTCTAAAAGCTCTGATCTGTTGTTAAAAAAAACAAAAAACAAATCCGTTCCCAGTAATCAATAGAGAAAAACAAACCGATGATAGAATTTAGACTGGACTCAGAAAGGTGTAAATCATGATGATAAAACTTAACAAAATGAAATTAATTGTCACACAGCATCAAAATACTTGAACGTAGCTTATTTATTTGCTGGTCATTAGTTTGATTTGTTTATTATTATGTTTACTCGCCATCCTGGTCATTTTCCTACTGCATCTTTTCATATTAATTAATTTAATATTAATATAAGAATTCCGCATTTTACTTTGATCTCCTTATAGTATAATGAAACTTAGTTTGGTAAAAATGACCAAAACAAAATGGAGAACAAAAGGTGGAGAAAACCAAACTAAGCAGAGGAGCAGAACCTGCTGGTGGAGGAGAAGAGAGGAATGTTAAAAGGTACAAACAGGCATTCCCAAACAGATCAATACGTCTTTCCCTCTGCTTTCAGCACCAGCCTGGAATGTGAGCAGTGCTGGTACTAGAGAGGAGAAAGCAGCTCACCAGCAAATTTCTCCACAGACAGGTGGGTGTAGATGACCATTTAGGCTTAGGATGCTGACATCATCATGTACAATAAAACAAATATTTATTCACCTCATTTACATCTACCTTCTATGTTTATAGGGATTAGATCATTGTTCTGTTGTCTAGAATTTGTATATATTTTTTATATATGTTTTTCCATTTTTTCCAAACGTCTTTTTTGAAAGCATTTACAGTCTGTAAATATTTAAATAATTCTGTACTATATTGTTTGTAATTTTGTTCACTTTTTATTCATAGTTGTTTATCATTGTTTCTATGATTTATTTATCCTAATATTACCTTACTAGAGGTGCACCTTTAACCTGTCCTGCTGTTGAAACTATTTAATTTCACCCTAGGGGGTGATAAGATTAATCTTATCTCTATATTAATATTTGTATTATTGTTATAGAAGTTAATTTGACTGTTTAGGGGGTGGATCCCTGCGCGATTGAGCCAGTAGAGTTTTATTAATTTACTGTTGTTCAATGTATGGAGAACATGTCTCCTTCCTCTCTGACTTTCCACCATCTTCTCTGCTTAAGGCACTCTTAGGCTCACTAAATGTCCTCCTCACTACTCTTAACATTTCTTGACTTTAGGAGCTCTCTTAAGGCCTAAGATGCTTCATGGATAACTTTTATCTTACCAAAGGAAAATTCTAAGAAAAATTCTGATTTTGTAAAAGAAAAAAGAAAAATTAGCAATTCGGACTTACCCTTTGTTAAATGGTTCATACCATTTATTACACTAGCATATAATGAGCATGTATGGTATCTGTCTTTTGTTAGAACTGGATCAATTTGCCTTCATATTAACATTGTTCTAGTAGACAATGACAAAGTTTACTTTTATTAGGAATAAAACATTATTTTGTGAAAAAACAAGCTTACCATAGCAACATAAACCTCAATTTTTCACAGCCTGGGATACATATTAGCTACTTTCAAATTTTTTATTAATCTGGTCACAAGTATGTACTATTTATTACCTAGTTAAAGGAGGTAAGTGAGTCAGCTTATCAACTGGCACAGTTTACTCCACTTCAACTGTAGGTTGACAGAATCAGTGTAGCAAAAGCTGTGTGGCAGAAAATCTGTGTGGGGACAGGGAGCTGTGGACAAAAGATGTCTTACAGACTGGGAGAACCTTTGCAAAGTAGATTGATGACAAATATCTGTTTAAGGGTGTGCACATTTATGCAACACAACCATTGTAACTGTTGTTATAGTCTACCCCTTATAGATGTATCTGTTTTTTAGTTTAACTGTATATTACTTACTGTATGTGACATTATAGTTGGAAAAAGCTTTGTAATGAGTGTTTTATGTCACAAAAAGGCTGGGATTTTAATCATACACAATTACATAACTATATTTTGAAAAGTTTAATTATTTCAGCAACTCCGTTTCCTAAGTGAAACACATTATATAGATTAATTACACACAGACTGATGTTTTTAAGCTTTTATTTGTGTTAATTATAATGATTTCCCATGTACAGCTAATGAAACACATTTAAAAAGTAAAATAAAATATATCAGTCTAACGTAAAAATTGTTTTAAAACAGAAATGTGGGCTTGATGAATAGTATGTTTAATGGGAACGAGCCTCGTCGGATCTTATATAACAATTTATCGAATATGACTGCTATCTGGAAACTATGGCTTTAGCTAAATAATGCAAATGAGTAATTGTAAAGAAAACCCTTCTAGGACAATTATACTTTCTTCAGATTACCTCGAATTGACTTTAGATGTGTACCAATGAAGACAATATGTATAAATTAGATGAATATGTGCAAAAAACAAAATGGCATTTGTCTAATGCTGTACACATGTAGGCAACCAGGTTATTGCAGCCATCAAATAGATTTGTTGTATTTCTCTTTAATTTATAGAGGGTATATGTTACATTAAAGGCAGAAAAGGTCAGAAATTTTTTTTTTGATTAAATTATTACCATCATAAAAATCTGGAGTTTCATCAGAGGTGTGTAGACTTTTAAGATACACAGCTAGGCTTGAAACTCTTCCTTGAATAACTTGATTACTAAACTACCTCGAGGCAAATCATTTGCTATGGAGGAAGACGATGAGGGGCAAAAGGAGGCACAGAAAGCAAACGACAGAAAGTGTCAAAATAATGGAATCCGTGTCAACTGAACAGAAAAGAAAGCACAGAGAAGGCCGCATACTGCAAAACTGAATTAGCATTCCATAATAGCACGTCGTCGATGCTGCAACACCGGAGCAGGAAACATCCCCCAATCTCCATCTCCACCTTCACAGGACAACCCCCCTCCCCCACTCTTTTCCATGTGTCAATTTGCGTTTATTATCAACTCGCACTTTGAAAGCACAACAGAAAGATGTGTTTTACTGACAAACACTTCCGTAAACAACAGATTTCTGCAGAACGAGAGTATTCACATTTGAGGAAATGGAAAGTAAGGTTTAATATATAAAAGTCAGTCTTTAATATACTAAAATTTAAACTTGCTGTTTACCTTTCCGATAGGTAATCAGTAATTATTATTACTTTTATCATGTTTTTGCACTAAAAGAATGTCATTTGGCACTTAAGTATTAAGGGTCAAGTACAAGGGTCCAATCTTATTTGGATAACATAAAACATTTCTTTAAAAATCTAGAATGCAATATGCAAATGACACTATATGTTCTTTGTTTGTGACCATCTCCACTACAGAGCCAGCTAGCACAGAATGGATGTCACATCGACCAGAAGGCAACATGTGAAAACCTTTCACATGTTGAAGTTAGAACTTTGTTTTAGCTGCAGATGCATACTTTGCTACAAATGCTCATGTTTACACTAAAGATATGCTATGCTATAGCATGTTAAGCAATAAAATGCTTATTCTTTAATTTTTGAAAAATGGAATTGAATTATTTGTTTATGTGCATTTTCACTATTATGTATTTGTATTATTCATGAAATAAGCTTAGTAGATAAATGAAAAATCAGCAGAATGTTCAAAGTTTTTATCCGATTACTCATCAGAATAATTGCTAGAATCCTTGATTACTAAAATAATCGTTACGTGCAGCCCTACACACAGCTTGTTTTGAAATTAAAATCTGATTAAAGCTTCTCATTTAAGTTGGCTGATCTCATCAGGTCATGATTGCAGGTTGTTCTCATACAGACATTACTGCTCCAGCAGACTGTTCTGCGTCCAGATGGCTAACCTTAAAGACAACTCTCCACAGCTGTCCCCTTTGCAGTTAACTCTCTTAATGACTAATAACTCGGGATGCATCTGACATTTCTAGTGACAGCTTCGAGCTTGACGAGAAAGACTGAACGCTTGATAATCACCACGGTGACACCATTAGGACGACGTTCAGGGACCTCCCTCAGACATTTATCAAAAGATGAAAAGAGATGAGCAGAACTTCACATCCTGGTTTCATCTCAGCAGAAAACAGACATACTGAAGCTGCTAGCTGCGGTCGCAGGCTTCCAATACACAAACACTTGGGATCGTTATTATGAGCTGTATCTTTCATCTTCATGCTATCATTTATTACTTTGGCCATATCCTCGTCAACTGGTGTCTGACTTTATCCACAAAGCAGCACCAAAAACACACTTATTATCGCTTGCTTTATAGGGTTTCTCGAGAGCTTCTGTTAGGTGACATTTTCACTTTCAAAACTTAAGAAAATTGTTTCCTGGAACAATAACACTATCTGGGGTGTCCTTGAGGCCATGTTCTCTGAAATCCGGCTAGAAATACTTTATCTTTCTCATCATTCTTTTATTGGCAGTCTAGTAAAAGAAATTATCTTTAAAGTAATAATGAGAAATCATATAGAGGCTTTTTTTTTTTTAAAGAGAAAACCGAGGCAATAATATGACCTTTTTTCCCCATCAACAATGTCCCTGAGTGACTTTCCTATTGTGTTAGTCTTTGTTGTAACATCATGTTGCCCAACCAGATAAAATTAAATCAATCACAACATGATCATCAGCCGCCTTAGTGTTTTCAGATGTCTACTTTTCTATTTCCAACTGAGCCACAAACTGTATTAATAACTTATTAAATCAGATAATTACATTACAGGCATGCGTGCATTTATATATGTGAGCGCATCATCTTCTCTCAGATGGATTTGCCCTGCAAATCAAGTTAATCACAGCGCTGAAAGCAATAATGAGTGTGGCATGCTACTCAACAAACTAACAAACCCATTAGCTAGTCTGCCTGCCTCCAAACCCAGAAACTTATATTCATTAGATAGTAATTCAGAGCAGAAAATGAGATTGAGATCCTTGATGCTGCAGAGAAATGCATCCCAATCCCTTAGAAACAAAAAAAAATGCAATGTCTGAGACAAGATCGAAAAACAAATTTCTAATTTTGTCCATGAAGTGAGAAAGGAGTTGATAATTAGTCTAGGATGAGAGGAAGACAATATAGACACGACCGAATCAGTTTTCAATCCATTCCTCTTTCTGTCCAATTTAACGCAGCTGCTGGAGCTGATCACGCCGAGGAGCGCTCTGTGAGCTTATGTAACTCCAGGAAGAAGTGGTGTAAAAAATGGTGCCATCAATCCATTTTGCAGTTTTTTCCTCTTTACTGTGGAGACTTTGTCACACTCCTGCAGAGTAGCACATTATGATGATCCAATTTAGCTCTCTTAGGTTTGTAGGACAAAGGTTGAAGCATTAAATCCAAGACAGTATCAGCCATGTTTAGGAAAATATCAAAGTAATCCACTAACTTTACTTTTTTTTTTTAATCAATAGGCAGCCCTCAGGTCTTCACAGTCTTCGAAAGGATTTTGTGTGGTCCAGTCCACAACCACAATTTAAACGGGTACAAATTTGGCCTGCCAGCAAAGGCATAATGCTAATTTTTACTGCTTAAAATCTTCTTAAAATGGAAAATGTTTGGTACAACACAGAGTCTTAGATTGGATTTAAAATATGTTATGACGATCCAATTCAGCTCCACTTTGTACAAAATTCAGACTACATTGTTTGTTTGTTTGTTTCATTAAAATATATTATTTAGTGCTAGACCCAGCCATGGGAGGGAACTAACATGCACACAGGGAACAACAGAGACTGGTCAGAAGTCACTGTGATGAATATTTAATACAACTTTACAAATCAGTTGTTCAAAATTTTATAGATTTCTAACTCTGCAAATAATTTTTGACACATTATTTTATTAAAAATAATTATTGTTTTTTTCCCTTCTGCTTTGTATTCAATTCAATTCAGTTTTATTTATAAAGCGCCAATTCACAACACATGTTGTCCCAAGGCACTTCACAACAGTCAGGTACATACATTCCAATTAATCCTAACAATTGAACAGTGCAGTCGGAGTTAGCGTTTTATTCAAATTGGATAAAAAGTTTTTCTATCTAAGGAAACACAGCAGATTGCATCTAGTCAGTGACTTGCAGCATTCCCTCCTCCCGGATGAGCATGTAGACACAGTGGACAGTCACTGGCGTTGACTTTGCAGCAATCCCTCATACAGAGCATGCATGTAGCGACAGCGGAGAGGAAAAACTCTCTTTTAACAGGAAGAAACCTCCAGCAGAACCAGGCTCAGTGTGAGCGGCCATCTGCCACGACCGACTGGGGGTTTGAGAGAACAGAGCAGAGACACAAAAAGAACACAGAAGCACTGATCCAGAAGTACTTTCTATGGGAAGGAAAAGTAAATGTTAATGGATGTAGCTCCTTTAGTCGTTTCACCTAGAAAGAAAGAACAGATAAACTCTGAGCCAGTTTTCAAGGTTAGAGTCTGAAAGAGAGCACATACAGTTAGTTACAGTAAAAGCTCAGTCAATTTCCATGTCTAGGAGAGATAAAGGGTTAAACATTAAAAGACAGGGCTATGTGGATCATCGGTAGAGGGTGAGCATTAAGTTGTTGCCAGCAGAAGCTCGGACAATTCCCCTCTCCAGAAAGGTGTCACAGGCAGACACAGAGCCAGGCCAGGTGTAGCTTCTAGGAAGAGAAAAGAGAGAACAAGGTTAAAAGCTGAAATAACAGCAAACATTGCAAAATTGGAGAGTAGTGTGAGAATGTAGCGAAGAGGGTGAAAGTGGTCGTTGTGTCCTCCAGCAGCCTAAGCCTATAGTAGCATAACTACACAGATAGTTTCAGTTCAGATTATTTAGTTAAACGGCGCTTATTTACAACAATGTCGTCTCAAGGCACCTCACAAAGGGTCCCACTGATGGTCATTATTATACTAAAAACCACAATGATTGGGATACCTCCCTCTGTCAGGCTGATTATAACCATTGGAAAAGAGAAGGGGTCATACGGGTAGCAGAAATGGAGGGTGTGTTTGCACCTCAACCATAACTGAGCCGGTTTAGGCTAAACCTGACTCCCCCTTACTCCAACCAACAGGGAGGGAAGAAGACGGAGGTAAAAAATAAGGAAGACAGCTCAGGATAACCTAAGCTACTCTAACTATAAGCTTTATCAAAAAGGAAAGTTTTAAGCCTAGCCTTAAAAGTAGACAGGGTGTCTGCCTCATGGACTAAAGCTGGGAGCTGGTTCCACAGGAGAGGAGCCTGATAACTAAAGGATCTGCCTCCCATTCTACTTCTAGAGACTCTAGGAACCACCAGTAAACCTGCAGTCTGAGAACAAAGTGCTCTGTTAGGAACATATGGAACAATCAGATCTCTGATGTATGATGGAGCTAGATCATTAAGGGCTTTATATGTGAGGAGGAGAATTTAAAATTCTATTCTGGACTTAACAGGGAGCCAATGAAGGGAAGCTAAAATAGGAGAAATATGATCTCTCTTTTTAATTTTCATCAGAACTCTTGCTGCAGCATTTTGAATCAGCTGAAGGCTTTTAACTACATTTTGTGGACATCCTGATAGTAAAGAATTACAATAGTCCAGCCTTGAAGTAACAAATGCATGGACTAGTTTATCAGCGTCACTCCTAGATAGGATATTTCTAATTTTGGCAATGTTCCGGAGATGAAAGAAGGAAATCCTAGAAACCTGTTTAATATGGGATTTAAATGACATGTCCTGGTCAAAAATAACACCAAGGTTTTTTACTTTAGTAGAGACTCCGGTCCAAAGACGACAACTTCTGTCTTGTCTGAATTTAGAAGCAAAAAATTTAACGTCATCCAAGTTTTTATATCTTCAAGACATGCTTGTAGTCTATCTAACTGGTTGGGCTCATCAGGATTTATGGATAAGTAAAGCTGAGTATCATCAGCGTAACAGTGAAAATTTATCCCATGCTGCCTAATAATTTGACCTATTGGAAGCATATCTATAGTAAAGAGAATTGGCCCAAGTACTGAACCCTGTGGTACTCCACAATTAACCCTGGAGTTTAAAGATGATTTATCATTTACATGAACAAACTGGAATCTGTCGGACAGATAAGATTTAAACCAGCCTAGCGCTGTTCCCCTGGTCCCTACAGCATATTCCAGCCTTTCTAAGAGAATTTTGAGATCGACTGTATCAAATGCAGCACTGAGATCTAACAGAACCAGAACAGACACAAGTCCATTATCTGAGGCCATAAGAATATCATTAGTGACTTTCAGCAGAGCTGTTTCAGTGCTATGATGAGCTCTGAAACCTGACTGAAACTCTTCAAACAGGTCATTGCTGTATAAATGCTCACACATTTGATTAGCAACAATTTTCTCAAGAATTTTGGATAAGAATGGAAGATTGGATATAGGTCTGTAATTTTTCAAGTCATCTCGATCAAGCGAAGGTTTCTTAAGTAAAGGTTTAATTACAGCTAACTTAAAAGCCTGTGGTACATATCCATTTACTAAAGATAGATTAATCATATCTAAAATGGGGCTGGTAATCAGAGGGAACACTTCCTTAAATAATTTGGTTGGGATTGGGTCTAACATACAAGTGGAAGGTTTAGATGAAGCTAATATTTCTGATAACTCAGGAAGCTCAACAGGATCAAAACAGTCCAAACACAAATCAGGTTCTGCAGTTATTTCCAATGTTGTCTCACTTGCTAAGGATGAAGTAATCATCTTCGGGAGTATGTCAAAGATTTTATTTTTAATAGAATACATTTTATTTAAGAAGAATCCCATAAAGTCATGGCTGCTAAGAGCTAAGGGAATGGATGGCTCAACAGAGCTATGACTCTGTGTAAGTTTAGCAACTGTACTAAAGAGAAACCTAGGATTATTCTTGTTCTCTTCTATTAATGATGAGAAATAAGCTGTTCTAGCTTGGCGAAGTGTCTTTTTATACAACAGTAGGCTATTTTTCCAGATTAAATAGGAATCCTCTAGGTGTGTAGAGCGCCATTTTCTCTCCAATTTTCTAACAATGTGCTTTAAAGTACGCAGCTCTGAATTAAACCAAGGAGCTAGCCTCCTATTAATGATTACCTTCTTTTTCAAGGGGGCTGCATTGTCTAATGCATCACGCAATGATGAAGAAACACTATGAACAAAAGAATCAATTTGTGAAGGGGCAGAAACAGAATTATTGCCCTCCACTGTGCTTTTCGGTGATAATGAGGAAATTAAAAGTGGAACAGATTCTTTAAAGGTTGTTACAGCATCGCCTGATAATGATCTACAATAATGAAATTTTCTTTCAGGTGTGGAGTACTCGGTTAAATTAAACTCAAAGGTTATTAAGAAATGGTCAGACAGGACAGGGTTATGAGAGAATATTGTTATGTCTTTACACTCAATGCCATATGTCAGCACAAGGTCCAGAGAATGAAGACAAAGGTGGGTAGGTTTGTTAATGTTTTGATCAAAGCCAATTGAGTCTAAGATAGCATCAAACGCTATATTTAGGCTATCACTTTCAGCGTCTACATGAATGTTAAAATCCCCCACTATAATAACTTTATCTGTATTTAACACTAAATCAGATAAAAGGTCTGAAAACTGATCTAAAAATTGCGAGTAAGGGCCTGGTGGACGGTACAAAACAACAAACAGAAGAAGTTTTAGTGCTTTGCAATTTGGATGAGGAAAACTAAGGATTAAATATTCAAAAGAGTTGTAGCTATTGATTGGTCTGGGGCTAATCAATAAATCAGACTGAAAGATGGTTGCTACTCCTCCTCCTCGCCCAGTAATTCGAGGAATGTGAAAATTTATATAATTAGTAGGAGTTGACTCATTTATAGTAACATAATCCTCTTGCTGCAACCAGGTTTCTGTAAGGCAAAGTAAATCAATCTGATTGTCACAAATCAGGTCACTAACTAGCAATGTCTTTGAAGAGAGAGATCTTATGTTCAGTTTAATTGTTTTATTTTTCTTTTCGGTCTGAGTTGTGTTTATTTTTATTAGATTTTCCTGATTTCCTCCTTTTAGATTTTTTAATCTATTCAATTTTGGCCGTGGGCGAGACACTGTCTTAATAGGGTAATGGGTGGGTAGCAGTACAGAAGCTGCAGAGAGGAGTGTTAAACTACAACCCTGCTTCCTGGTCTGAACCCTGGGTTGTCAGAGTTTTGGAGAACTAATAAATTTGGCCAGATTCCTAGAAAGAAGAGCTGCTCCATCCAAAGTGGGATGGATGCCGTCTCTCCGGATCAGACCAGGTTTTCCCCAAAATGTTCGCCAGTTATCAATGTAACCCACATTGTTTTCTGGACACCACCTAGAGAGCCAGCGGTTGAATGACAGCATGCGGCTAAACATGTCATCACTGGTCTGATCGGGGAGGGGACCAGAGAAAATTACGGAGTCCGACATTGTTTTGGCAAACTTTGTATTGTTGACTTGTTGTTTGAACACCTAGCAACTGTTGTTGCTTGTTAGCTTTTAAGCCTCAATCCACTTCCTCTAAAAAAACCTTGGTTAATAAAAGTAGATATTCACACTTAACTATGAATTTAATGGTTTTTGGTGTTTCAATTTTATTCTTATTTGTTTCCTTTTACTATATTCTTTCATAGTTTATTAGTTTTCTCTATTTTTTCCACATTTACTTAGTAGTTTAGATAAATGTTACTTCTCTAGTTAAAGAGTTTGTTGACTGGAGTATTTTAACTTGAAGTCCAAGTATTTTGTTAATAAACTCTTGCATTTTGGAGAATAGTTGTTTGTGCTAATTTTGTTTACGTGTGCAGGGCTTAACGCCAGTGGGTGTATTCACTCCTTCATCTGTTTTATAATACCACACCTCACCAGCCAGGAGACTGAGAGCTATTTGGCTATTAATTCCTGATAATCAGATAGTGCCCCGAATTGGTAAATATGAACTAAGTTAACAATGCCATAGGTAACTATAAACTAATTTAATAATATTGTTATTAATAGTCATTCGTATTCAAATCAAACCTGTGTGCGCAACATTAGATTATTGCTACCTATAAGTAAAAAGACTAATTTCACAATAGAATGTTATTTAAGAAAATAAAACCCGATTCTTGTGGCCTTTTCTTCTTTTTAAGTCTGGCGAAAAGTGTGAATATCACTGCTTTGAGTCAACCTGAATGTATTTGGACATCAGGATATCAATGCTTACTGTTGCTTATTTGATATTTACGTCATCCAATTCTTTTACTTGTCTTTGTTCAACATGTGCCAGAGAGTACAGTTATGGAGCTGGACCAAGGTGCAGACCAGCTCTCAGGAGCGGCATGCTGAATTAAAGGGTTTTTATTGGGAAAAAAGAAAAAACAAAAACTTACAGTGTGACATCAATAGATCTGGACATGGAGCATGGACAAAAAGGCAGGCATAGTAACTGGCATGGAAACAGGCAAGCAAACAGTAGAATCCAGGACTGGACAAAGAGAAGACAGGAGCTTAAATAGGAGGAGAAACAGGTGCAGGCAATGGACTGGAACGAGGTGGCGCAGGTGTCTAAAATGCAGTTGATTACATGGGGGCTATGGATGAGGATGGGAACTAATAAGCATGAATGGAGCAGAGCAGAGATCCTGGGAATAATCTAATAAAACAGAGAATACTAACAGAAATAACTGAGTATAAAGAACACAAAAACAAACTAGAAAGCTCAATGCAAAGAAAACCACTAACATGAAAAACACTTAACAAACATAAGCGCAGAGAAGTTAACTAATAGCAGAACCCCAATGGCAAACATAACAGGATATGGCAAGACCAGTTAGAAAAATGCTGAAAAAGATTAACACAAATGAAAACCAGTTCTTTTTGTTGTTATGGTTTTTTCTTAACTACAGGTCCTTCTCAAAATATTAGCATATTGTGATAAAGTTCATTATTTTCCATAATGTCATGATGAAAATTTAACATTCATATATTTTAGAGTCATTGCACACTAACTGAAATATTTCAGGTCTTTTATTGTCTTAATACGGATGATTTTGGCATACAGCTCATGAAAACCCAAAATTCCTATCTCACAAAATTAGCATATTTCATCCGACCAATAAAAGAAAAGTGTTTTTCATATAAAAAACGTCAACCTTCAAATAATCATGTACAGTTATGCACTCAATACTTGGTCGGAAATCCTTTTGCAGAAATGACAGCTTCAATGCGGCGTGGCATGGAGGCAATCAGCCTGTGGCACTGCTGAGGTCTTATGGAGGCCCAGGATGCTTCGATAGCGGCCTTTAGCTCATCCAGAGTGTTGGGTCTTGAGTCTCTCAACGTTCTCTTCACAATATCCCACAGATTCTCTATGGGGTTCAGGTCAGGAGAGTTGGCAGGCCAATTGAGCACAGTGATACCATGGTCAGTAAACCATTTACCAGTGGTTTTGGCACTGTGAGCAGGTGCCAGGTCGTGCTGAAAAATGAAATCTTCATCTCCATAAAGCTTTTCAGCAGATGGAAGCATGAAGTGCTCCAAAATCTCCTGATAGCTAGCTGCATTGACCCTGCCCTTGATAAAACACAGTGGACCAACACCAGCAGCTGACACGGCACCCCAGACCATCACTGACTGTGGGTACTTGACACTGGACTTCTGGCATTTTGGCATTTCCTTCTCCCCAGTCTTCCTCCAGACTCTGGCACCTTGATTTCCGAATGACATGCAGAATTTGCTTTCATCCGAAAAAAGTACTTTGGACCACTGAGAAACAGTCCAGTGCTGCTTCTCTGTAGCCCAGGTCAGGCGCTTCTGCCGCTGTTTCTGGTTCAAAAGTGGCTTGACCTGGGGAATGCGGCACCTGTAGCCCATTTCCTGCACACGCCTGTGCACGGTGGCTCTGGATGTTTCTACTCCGGACTCAGTCCATTGCTTCCGCAGGTCCCCCAAGGTCTGGAATTGGCCCTTCTCCACAATCTTCCTCAGGGTCCGGTCACCTCTTCTCGTTGTGCAGCATTTTCTGCCACACGTTTTCCTTCCCACAGACTTCCCACTGAGATGCCTTGATACAGCACTCTGGGAACAGCCTATTCGTTCAGAAATTTCTTTCTGTGTCTTACCCTCTTGCTTGAGGGTGTCAATAGTGGCCTTCTGGACAGCAGTCAGGTCGGCAGTCTTACCCATGATTGGGGTTTTGAGTGATGAACCAGGCTGGGAGTTTTAAAGGCCTCAGGAATCTTTTGCAGGTGTTTAGAGTTAACTCGTTGATTCAGATGATTAGGTTCATAGCTCGTTTAGAGACCCTTTTAATGATATGCTAATTTTGTGAGATAGGAATTTTGGGTTTTCATGAGCTGTATGCCAAAATCATCCGTATTAAGACAATAAAAGACCTGAAATATTTCAGTTAGTGTGCAATGAATCTAAAATATATGAATGTTAAATTTTCATCATTACATTATGGAAAATAATGAACTTTATCACAATATGCTAATATTTTGAGAAGGACCTGTATATTCTACTATTTCTATTGAACATATTAATCTAAAATCAATCAATAGGAAAGTAAATCCTATTCACTTCTAGGATTTTATGTTTAAAGAACACTAAGAACAGAAGAACTACAAATCCCTAAATGCTTTGCTGATGTGTTGGCAGGTCTATCAGAACCCTCAAGCCCCCCTCGTCTGTTGACGTTGAATAACAAACTCATGCTACGACCAGTCAAATCGGTAGAAGAAGAGATGCCTGGCATCTGGCTTGGACCAGTGTGCGTCAGAGTAAGTAAGAGTGTAGCAAACTGAGCTTTAATAAATGTTTTCTTTATGTACCTTTCCTTGTTACTCCAAGACATGGATTTGAATGGTTGGATTTTCGTTGAAGTAAATTATTATTATTAGGGGACCTATTATTCGTGGTGCAGTGGTGCAGTTGGTAGAACTGTTGCTTTGCAGCAAGGAGGTCCTGAGTTCAACTCCCGGCCGGGGGTCTTTCTGCATCGAGTTTGCATGTTCTCCCCATGCATGCGTGGGTTCTCACCAGGTACTCCAGCTTCATCCCTGTTAGGTTAATTGATCACTCTAAATTGCCCTTAGGTGTGTAAATGAGTGTGTGCATGGTTGTTTGTGTGTTGTACTGAGATGGACCGGCGACCTGTCCAGGGTGTACCCTGCCTCTTGCCCATAGACTGCTGGAGATAGGCACCAGCTTCCCCACGACCCACTATGGAATAAGTGGTAGAAAATGACTGACTGACTGACTAAAGCTTACAACTGAAATTTAATTCAGAGTTCTTGCACACAGCTTTCTATTTTGGGCTTCATATTTGTTTAATAAATAAAGACAAGGTATAAACAGCAAACGCACAAATAGGGACATATTTTGGACTTGATCATCACTAAGGATCTAAACATTTCCAAGGTGTCTGTAACTGATATTGCCCTATCTGACCACTTTTCTGTAATTTTTGAAAGCATCATCTCCAATGGCTCAGTTAGCCAATGTGACATTATAAGAAAATGCATCTTTAAGGACGTTGCTGCTGAAACCTTTAACCAGATTTACTCTTCTACCTCCACTTTTCCCTGTAACACTGTAGATGAGCTGGTAGATAACTTTAATTCTAAAATCTCGTACATCATTGATTCAGTTGCTCCAATTAAAGTGAAAGTATTTCTGGGAAAGAAAATCTCTCCACGAAGAAGTGCTCCACCAGTCAGAAGTGAAAAAAAAAGTGTCAAAAAGCTGAACGCAGGTGGCGAAAGACTGGACTCCACGTTCACTATAGTATCTACAGGTCCTTCTCAAAATATTAGCATATTGTGATAAAGTTCATTATTTTCCATAATGTAATGATGAAAATTTAACATTCATATATTTTAGATTCATTGCACACTAACTGAAATATTTCAGGTCTTTTATTGCCTTAATACGGATGATTGTGGCATACAGCTCATGAAAACCCAAAATTCCTATCTCACAAAATTAGCATATTTCATCCGACCAATAAAAGAAAAGTGTTTTTAATACAAAAAAGGTCAACCTTCAAATAATCATGTACAGTTATGCACTCAATACTTGGTCGGGAATCCTTTTGCAGAAAGGACTGCTTCAATGTGGCGTGGCATGGAGGCAATCAGCCTGTGGCACTGCTGAGGTCTTATGGAGGCCCAGGATGCTTCGATAGCGGCCTTTAGCTCATCCAGAGTGTTGGGTCTTGAGTCTCTCAACGTTCTCTTCACAATATCCCACAGATTCTCTATGGGTTCAGGTCAGGAGAGTTGGCAGGCCAATTGAGCACAGTGATACCATGGTCAGTAAACCATTTACCAGTGGTTTTGGCACTGTGAGCAGGTGTCAGGTCGTGCTGAAAAATTAAATCTTCATCTCCAAAAAGCTTTTCAGCAGATGGAAGCATGAAGTGCTCCAAAATCTCCTGATAGCTAGCTGCATTGACCCTGCCCTTGATAAAACACAGTGGACCAACACCAGCAGCTGACACGGCACCCCAGACCATCACTGACTGTGGGTACTTGACACTGGACTTCTGGCATTTTGGCATTTCCTTCTCCCCAGTCTTCCTCCAGACTCTGGCACCTTGATTTCCGAATGACATGCAGAATTTGCTTTCATCAAGCTGTGTTTCAGCAGTTAAACAACTTCCTAACAATGTCCAGCCGCTTCGATGTCTTCCAGTCAGGCTTCCGTGCTCACCGCAGTACAGAGACTGCTCTTGTCAAGGCGTTCAATGACATCCGTATAAATGCAGACTGTGGAAGAACCACAGTGCTGGTATTATTGGACCTTAGTGCAGCATTCGACACTGTTGATCACTCCATTTTATTAGAACGCCTGGAAAACTGTGTCAGCCTTTCTGGTACAGTACTCAATTGGTTTAAATCCTACTTGAAGGACAGGGACTTTTTTGTGTCAGTAGGTAACTACATCAGAGAACACAAAAATCACATGTGGCGTTCCCCAAGGATCCATCTTAGGGCCCCTTCTATTCAATATCTACATGCTCCCCCTAACTCAGATTTTAATAAACAACAACGTAAGTTATCATAACTATGCAGACGACACACAGCTATACGTTACGATGTCACCAGGTGACTATGAACCCATTCAAGTGCTTGGTAAATGCTTAGAAGAAATCAATGTATGGATGGGCCAAAATTTTCTTCAGCTGAATCAAAACAAAACTGAAGTAATAATCTTTGGACCAAAGGAAGAGCGTTTAAAAGTTAGCACACAGCTTCATTTAATACAGCTAGAAACCACCAGTCAGGCTCGAAACCTGGGTGTAGTGATGGACTCAGACCTGAACCTTTAGAGGCACATAAAGACAGTAACAAGGTCAGCCTTCTATCACCTAAAGAACATCTCCAGGATTAAAGGACTAATGTCTCAGCAGGACCTTGAAAAACTAATTAATGCGTTCATCTTTAGTAGAATTGATTACTGCAACGGTGTCTTCACGGGTCTGCCTAGAAAGTCGATCAGACAACTGCAGTCGATCCACAACGCTGCTGCCCGCGTGCGTCCTCACTAGAACTAAGAAAGTGTAGCACATCAACCCGGTTCTAAAGTCCCTACACTGGCTCCCTGTAGCTCAGAGAATAGACTTTAAAATACTTCTGTTAGTCTATAAATCACTGAATGGCTTAGCAGAAAAAATACATTACAGGCTCTGTCCCAATACTCTCACTTCCACCCTTGTGTCCCTGAATTGCGCGTTCCTGTTGATGGGTTCGAGTCCGTAGTGTGTCCCAATTCTCCACAGTGGTCCTTTGCACCGCCCCTTTTGTGCCCTCAATCCACACTTCGGCAAAGCCCGCATCTAAGCGGACTTCGCCGAAGTATATTACCCATAATTCACTGCTGCAGATGACGTTCTGAGCAAAAACCAATCACAACCGTTAACGTAATCAACCATCAAATCAGAATAATAAGAACTGCGTAAACTTTAGACAGCAAGCTGACAAATGTTTTTTTTTACTGGTTTTCCAGGCTCAAAATTGTAAGAAACCACTGGGTTCGGAGTGAGTCTGGGCAGTCAGTAGGTCATAACACGGAAGTTACCTTTCAAACAAACACTGGCGCGGCGAGAGTCTGGTGTATAAGCCTCCTTCGTTTCCTGCACTTTCTTCTCCTCAAAACAATTGCTTGTTGCAGCTTTAAAATATTTTTTAGCAGCAAGAACGCAAAGACAGCGACGGGTCCCACCATTTTTGATGTTGCAGTTACAGTGCAGAGGTGCAAGTCGATGACGTAACCCCTACTGTCCCAATTCTCCAATTTTGCATGCTTGTAACCTGCGCACTTCAACCCCTACATGCACTTGTACAAAGTACACACTTCATAGAGGGGCGTAGGGTGTAGTGTGGGTATTGGGACAGGGCCACAGACTTGTTGTCAGTGTAGCAACCACCCAGAACTCTCAGATCTTCTGGCTCAAATCTACTCTGCATACCCAGAACCAGAACCAAACATGGAGAAGCAGCTTTTAGTTCTTATGCTCCACTAATCTGGAATAAACTCCCAGAACACTGTAAAAGCGCCAAAACCCTAAGTTGCTTTAAATCAAGATTAAAAACTTGTTTGTTTAGAGTGGCCTTTAAATGTGTTATCTAAGCATTATTAGTTAAGCTTTCAGTCCAATTTTCCTTTCATTTTCTTATCCATCCTTCAATTTTTTTTAAATGACCTCTATTGTTTGATTTTATGTATCTTTGTAATGTTTTTCCTCATGTACAGCACCTTGAATGTCTTGTTGCTGAATAGCGCTATGTAAATATACTTGACTTGACTTGACTTAATTTGTTGTGCGTTTCTGTATATGTGAAGCTAGGTTTAAAAAAGTTTAGAACCTGGATTTGATTTTATTATGTCCTCATATATATATATATATATATATATATATATATGAGTAACTTAGCACAAATTTAAGATAGTGTAACATCTTTAAAAAGCACCATGCTTGAGAAGTGTTTGAATTTGATTTTAGGCTAGGTGAAAGAACCCTAGGTTTTGCTTGAAGTGATGTAAAATAAAAATATGGGTCGAAGATATTCCACTGGGATGTACTAATGACTTTTTCTGAGAATCCATTTGAGCTACTTTGATTTTACTTTTCCAATAAAAATACATTTATGCTATTTATTTTGTTATGTGTTTCCCCCTTTCTTGCTTCCCAATCAGAGGAAAACCTATTTTGTTTTTGTATATTCACACTCTGCCATCACTCTGACATTCTGCTTGACATTCAGGTAGCATAGCAACATGACAAGATGCCCCTACAGCCTGGTGTGAGGATATAGATGCTTTTTGAAAAGGTTGACAAGAGAGAGAGGGAGAAAGAGATGAAGAAAAAAAGGAAGATGAAGAAAAGGAGGAGGAGGGGTAAAAATGGTGTGAATCCCTCCACAGATTTACCTCTTTTTTTCAACCGACCTCCAAAATCCTATTTGAAATTTAAAGCACTGCTTTCTTTGTCTGAAAATACCTTTACTCATGCTGCCATAATACTGCCCAGAGGGAGAAGGCTTCACTTCCTCCTGCTGACTTGCATGATTCAACAGGGATGAGCAATTCTAATGGAAATCACACATGCTCACACACAGCATCTATAAATGCACATATCATCATATATTTGTATATTTATTCTTCTTGCACACAGAGACATATGCTGTTATAGAGCTCAGGTGACAACACTTTGCACTAACTCGTTGAGCACAAGGAAATAAATGTGAGTGAGAAGTAATTTGCTGTAAAAATGAAGCGCAGAACCAGAGCACACATAAAACATGAAGCGCCAGTCATGGGGGGTTATGTAAATGCAGTTTCTTTTTCAACCACAGAATTCAATTCATAATTCATAAAGATTAAAGATGAATTTCAGATGAGGCTGAGTCCCGTTCGATTGCCCCTTTTCACTGACAGGAACACCACAGCCCAAAGAGCTTCTCATTTCTCAATGATTAGAAAGAAACCAGATCCTGTCTTTGCTGACCAAATCAATACATCTGCTGATTGAATCCTTCATGTATGGCTCCAGCTGCTCTTAAAAAAATATTACGCCAGTGTCAGATATCACCTATCAGATATCAACGACAGTAAATATTCGGGTGTTTTAGGGTCAGAGAGAAGTTTTTATCATTTAAAGGATAGTATTTCATGCACTGTAAAATGTTTTACATTTTGGAGCACTAGATACAGTATCAGGAGTGTTGGCCTAGTGGTTAGAGAAGAGGAAATTCGGGTTCCACAAGTACCCTGGTGTCCAAATCCCACAGCCCGCCATTCTGAGTCCCTGAGCAAGAACCTTAGCCCCTGAAAGCTCCCCCGGGCGCCTTACAATGGCATCGCACTGCTCCCTAATGGATGGGCTAAATGCAAAAGACAATTTCTCCATTGTGAGATCAATAAGGTAAATATTATTATTAAAAGAAAACCAACAATACCTCGGTTTGTAAAAACCAAAGCAGAAGCAGAACTTCAAAAATTGCCACGACTCAACATACAAGTGAAAATAGATGGATTTTTTCGGAAATGTGTTTTATTGCTATTGTTTTCCGACACAGGCCATCAAGGGTTCGAGTCCTGGCCTATTGAACTTTGCTGCATACATAAATATTGAATTTGAAACAAATATCGAGACACTATTTACACAGTGATATAGTTCCCACAAACACCCACCCTCCCGAAATTCTTCAAAATATTTATGCAAATGGAAACATATAAATGCACCAAACTTTAGCGCTTAATCTAAGTATAGTGATACGACAGTATATGGGAGCAGCGATATGAAAAATGTATGTTACCATAAACTGAAAGTGACAGTATTATAGCCTAAATTGGGATAAAATTAAAAAGAATATTAAAAAAAGGAAGGGTTTACTCCACCTCCTGGTTAAGGGGGTATTTGAAGCATTCTAAAATTAAGAAAAGGGGTCCAAGTCACTAAAAATGTGTCTGTGGTTCCTTTTAATGTGTATGTAATATTTTCTAGTTTCAGAAAATACATGATTTTCTTTATCCATTTTGGTAAAACTGGTTGGAGAGTGTTGCTTCCAGGGAAACTAGATAGCTCTTCTCGCTATGAGAGAAGTAAAAGCTACCACCACACCGGCATGACCCGATAAAGAGTAAGTTGTTGGAGTAACTCCACAAATAGCACACAGGGGGTTGGGAAAGCCTCCCCAAAGAGTTTAGAATAAGCATCAAATATTTCTGAGCAGAAGGTAGACAGAGCAGGGCAGGACCAAAACATGTGAATATGGTCTGTTAGGAGGCCTTTGCGGCCTCCTTGAACCGCCACATTAACGTGGTGGAGGGGTTTGAGTGCTCAAATGATCCTAGAGGCTATGTTGTCTGGGGCCTAAATGCCCCTGGTAGGGTCTCCCATGGCAAACAGGCTCTAGGTGATGGGTCAGACAAAGAGCGGTTCAAGAATCCCTCATGAGGACAAAAACATCGAGGCACGTGACGTCGCCCGGTACAGCGGAGCCGGGGTCCCACTCTGGAGCCAGGCCTGGGGATGGGACTCGCTGGAGAGCACCTGGTGGCCGGGTTGCTCCTTGCGGGACCCGGCCGGGCCAAGCCCAAACGAGAGACGCGAGGCCATCCCCCAGTGGGTCCACCACCTGCAGGGGGAACCGTGAGGGACCGGTGCAAAGAGGATTGGGTGGCGGACGAAGGTGGCGGACGAAGGTGGAGACCTCAGCGACCCGATCCCCGGATGCTTACTTAGGCCGGTTCTACGTGGAATGTCACCTCGCTGGGGGGGAAGGAGCCTGAGCTTGTGTGGGAGGTCGAGAGATATCGACTAGAAATAGTCGGGCTCGCCTCCACGCACAGCATGGGCTCTGGAACCCATCTCCTTGAGAGGGGTTGGACTCTCCTCTACTCTGGAGTGGCCCACGGGGAGAGGCGGCGGGCTGGTGTGGGTTTTCTTGTTGCCGCCCCAGCTCAGCCGTCTCGTGTTGGGGTTTACCCCAGTGGATGAGAGGGTCGTATCCCTGCGCCTTCGGGTTGGGGATAGGTCTTTGACTGTCGTCTCGGCCTACGGGCCGAGCGGTAGTGCGGAGTACCCGGCCTTCTTGGTGTCCCTGTCGGGGGTGCTGGATAATGCCCCTCCCGGGGACTCCATTATTCTGCTGGGGGACTTCAACGCCCACGTGGGAAACGACATTGACACCTGGAGAGACGTGATCGGGAGGAATGGCCTCCCCAATCTGAATCCGAGTGGTGTTTTGTTATTGGACCTCTGTGCTAGTCATGGATTGTCCATAATGAACACCATGTTCAAACATAAGGGTGTCCATAAGTGCACTTGGCACCAGGACATCCTAGGCAGGAGGTCGATGATCGACTTTGTTGTCGTATCATCAGACCTTCGGCCGCATGTTTTGGACACTCGGGCGAAGAGAGGGGCTGAGCTGTCCACTGATCACCACCTGGTGGTGAGTTGGATCCGCTGGGAGGAGAAAGCTGGACAGACTTGGCAGGCCCAGGGATGTATTCAACTGCCACCTCCGGGAGAGCTTTGACCAGATCCCGGGGGATGTTGGAGACATAGAGTCCGAGTGGACCATGTTCTCCACATCTATTGTCGATGCTGCTGCACGTAGCTGCGGCCGTAAGGTCTGTGGTGCCTGTCGCGGCAGCAATCCCAGAACCAGGTGGTGGACACCGGCAGTAAGGGATGCTGTCAAGAAGGAGTCCTATCGGCTATGGTTGGCTTGTGGGACTCCTGAGGCGGCTGACAGGTATCGTGAGGCCAAGCGTGCTGCGGCCCAGGCTGTGGCAGAGGCAAAAACTCGGGCCTGGGAGGAGTTTGGTGAGGCCATGGAGAAGGACTACCGGTTGGCCTCGAAGCGATTCTGGCAAACCGTCCGGCGCCTCAGGAGGGGGAAACAGTCCTCAGACTACCTAGTAAGGCCCACGCCAGAGTATTGGAGAGGAGAGTCCGGCCGATAGTTGAACCCAGGCTTCAGGAGGAGCAGTGTGGTTTTCGTCCTGGCCGTGATTACACTGGACCAGCTCTATACCCTCTACAGGGTGCTCGAGGGTTCATGGGAGTTTGCCCAACCGGTTCATAACTTTTATGGACAGGATTTCTAGACGCAACCAAGGGCCGGAGGGGGTCTGGTTTGGGGACCAGTGGATTTCGCCCCTTCTTTTTGCAGATGACGTGGTCCTGCTGGCCCCCTCTATCCAAGACCTACAGCATGCGCTGGTGCGGTTCACAGCCGAGTGTGAAGCGGCTGGGATGAAGATCAGCTCCTCCAAGTCCGAGGCCATGGTACTCGACCGGAAAAAGGTGGCTTGTCCTCTTCAGGTTGGAGGGGGAGTTCCTGCCTCAAGTGGAGGAGTTTAAGTATCTCGGGGTCTTGTTCACAAGTGAGGGAAGAATGGAGCGGGAGATCAACAGACGGATCGGTGCGGCTGCCGCAGTAATGGGGTCACTGTGCCGGTCCGTTGTGGTGAAGAGAGAGCTGAGCCAAAAAGCAAAGTTCTCAATTTACCAGTCGGTCTACGTTCCTACCCTCACCTATGGCCATGAACTTTGGGGCATGACCGAAAGAACGAGATCCCAGATACAAGCAGCGGAGCTTCCTCCGTAGGGTGGCCGGGCACTCCCTTAGAGATAGGGTGAGGAGCTCGGCCATCCGGGAGGGGCTCGGAGTAGAGCCGCTGCTCCTCCACATCGAGAGGAGCCAGTTGAGGTGGCTCGGGCATCTATACCGGATGCCTCCTGGACGCCTTCCTCGGGAGGTGTTCCAGGCACATCCTACCGGGAGGAGGCCCAGGGGACGGCCCAGGACACGCTGGAGGGACTATGTCTCTCGGCTGGCCTGGGAACGCCTTGGCCTCCACCCGGAGGAGCTGCAGGAGGTGTCTGGGGAGAGGGACGTCTGAGCGTCTCTGCTGAGTCTGCTGCCACCGCGACCCGGTCCCGGATAAGCGGAAGACGATGAGTACGAGTACGAGTACGAGTACGAGGCGGTCTTTACATCGCGGGCAAGAGGGATCTACATCAGGATATATGTCCATCAATCTTGCATTAGTGAGGTGAGTTCTTAAAACCACCTTCAGCTGGATGAGACCATGGCGAGTACACACTGTGTGTATCCGCTCAAGAGGGGCTCTCCACAGCACATCGCTTATTGCCTGACCCAGAACCCCATTCCACCGTCTTCTGATATCATTGTTGTGACTATGAATCTGAATTTAATATTTAATATTAATTTAATATTTTATCAAATAATATTTCGGTCTTTTAAGGGTTGTCCTGTGAATACCAGCCAAGTAAGGCGATGGTATCAGGACAAAGTAGAAAAGGGTGAGACAAGCTCTGACATTATTGAAGAGCAAAACTCTGAGCACACATGGAATGAATTCACACAATTTCTTAAAATACAAGAATTTATTAACAAAAATAAGTCAAACATATTTCAGTCAATAACTCTTTACTATGCTAAAACAATCCAACAAAACTACTAAGCAGAATTAAAGAATAACGAAGACTAATGGGCTATGTGCAATATAAACAAGTTGATTAAAGATGGTTAAAACCATGACCAAAAGAGTGATGCAACATTACCATGCAATGTTTATGTTTGAGAACCAAGGATTATCTTGGAGAATCTGGAAAGGGAGTTAAGTTAGTCTTGGAACCAACTTTGGCAATAATCAGCATAACTTTAGACAACCATTCACAATGCAAGATCAGATAAAATATTGTTTTAATAAAATAATATTTTAAAGAATGATTTGCTGATTAAAACCAACCTTCTGGATGACTAATTCTCAACGGTGTCTTGTTAGCTGCCTTAATTAAAATAATATTTAAAGAAATATTATTAAGGGAATATTTTGGAAAAGAGCCCAAGAAATGGGGCTTAATGGTGTTTCATTAGCTGTTAGCAGTTAAAGCTAACAAAAGAAGCTGATAGCTTAGCACCAGAATCAAACACACACCTTTAAAAATACCGTCAATAAAAGGGTTAAAATGCAGAAGCAAGGACGGCGCGTTATGATCAATCCTCTGTGTTTAAAATCACCCTTTAATATAAAGTTTGTCATAACTTTAAAAAAACACACAAACACCGAATACCAAGCTGAGCACATGTGCTGCAGATAGCCTGCTAGTACTAAGATAGCTGAGTTTCACACAAACAAAACCAAACTTCATAAAATGAAAAACGTTCAGATCATAAATCTTTCTCTATTACTCTGCCCAAACCCTAACCTCGTATGAACCATGCTGAGGAGTTGCCCGGGCGACGACGAAGTTTGAAGAAACATCCACACTTTGAAAGAAGGTTAGCTTCGGGTGGGGGGGGGGGGGGGGGCTCGCTGTCGGGCCGACCAAGCTGCACATTACCACGGTGATGCAGCTCCTGTTGTCCTCTTTCCAGACTGGGAAAACCGCTCCACTCGGCTTCGTAGAGACAGTGTCTCTGCAGGGAATTCTCTGGAACACCATTTGCTTCTGGAGGCCTCAGAGAGAAAGTCAAGCAATGCTTATACCTTAATTTCCCTTTTATATGAATGAATACCGGGTACACAAACAGTAATTCATCCGTACTTAACTCAGTGCATATGATCGATGATCGTATGACACCTTGGATGCAGTTTGAAGAGTTTATGTCTTTTGGCCAGCAAAGAGACATTAGCGCGCTGTGCCTCCCCTGTCCCGATAATCACCAGTGTGGAAGAGATCGGACCATTGAAAAGGTGGGGGTTTATACGGCCAGTGGCATCATGGGAGGTCCGCTGTTAACCCCCTTTTCCAAATGTTGGAAGTAGGTTAAATGCAATTTATTTTGAAAGTTCCAGAAAAGTTTGTACTGGAGTTTTCATGTTGCAATCCATGGCTGTGGTCCCAACATCATCGAGTGGGGAAGGGTTAATATATTTTATTAGGTTGTATAAGGTAGCGATTAATCCCTTACCTACCAGGCGCAGAACACAAATATTATCCACTATGTTGTCATTTGGGCAATTAGGAAAGGAGCTAAAATTTTTCTGACCAAAACTTTAGACTTGTAGGAATCTGAAATACAGTACAGATCAAAAGTTTGGACACACCTTCTCATTCAAAGAGTTGTCTTTATTTTCATGACTATGAATATTGTAGCTTCACACTGAAGGCATCAAAACTATGGATTAACACAAGTGGAATTATATAGTGAACAAACAAGTGTGAAACGTCTGAAAATATGTCTTATATTCTAGGTTCTTCAAAGTAGCCACCTTTTGCTTTGATTACTGCTCCGCACACTCTTGGCATTCTATTGATGAGCTTCAAGAGGTAGTCACCTGAAATGGTTTTCACTTCACAGGTGTGCCCTGTCAGGTTTAATAAGTGGGATTTCAAGCCTAAATGGGGTTGGGACCATCAGTTGTGTTGTGCAGGAGGTGGATACAGTACACAGCTGATAGTCCTACTGAATAGACTGTTAGAATTTGTATTATGGCAAGAAAAAAGCAGCTAAGTAAAGAAAAACGACTGGCCATCATTACTTTAAGAAATGAAGGTCAGTCAGTCCGAACAATTGGGAAAACTTTGAAGGTGTCCCCAAGTGCAGTCGCAAAAACCATCAAGCACTACAAAGAAACTGGCTCACATGAGGACCGCCCAAGGAAAGGAAGACCAATAGTCACCTCTGCTGCGGACCATAAGTTTATCCAAAATTCCTCCCATAAAGTAACCAACCCCCTACCTTCAGATCCTCTGCCTGCACTAAAGATCTCCGAGGAAGATGTAAATAGGCTCTTTCAACGCATGAAAACAAAGAAAGCTGGAGGACCTGATAACGTCTCCCCATCATGTCTGAAAGCCTGTGCAAATCAACTCGCCCCGATCTTCACCCAGATCTTCAACAAGTCACTGGAGACGTGTGAGGTCCCCTTCTGCCTCAAACAATCCACCATCATCCCGGTGCCCAAGAAACCCACCATCCTAGGATTAAATGACTACAGGCCTGTAGCCCTGACGTATGTGGTCATAAAATCCTTTGAGCGGCTGGTGTTGAAGCACCTGAAAGACATCACAGGCCCACTGCTGGACCCCCTGCAGTTTGCTTACCGAGCAAACAGGTCGGCAGATGATGCTGTCAACTTAGGCCTGCACTTCATCCTGCAACACCTCGACCATCCAGGGACGTACGCCAGGATCCTGTTTGTAGACTTTCAGCTCGGCCTTCAACACCATCATACCAGACATCCTCCACCAGAAGCTCATCCAGCTCAACGTCCCAGCCTCCACCTGTCAGTGGATCAACAGCTTCCTGACGGACCAACAGCAGCAGGTGAGACTGGGGAGCATCCTCTCCTGAACCAGATCAATATGTACTGGTGCCCCCCAGGGGTGTGTTCTATCCCCACTCCTCTTCTCCCTGTACACAAATGACTGCACCTCAGCGGACTCGTCCGTGAAACTCCTGAAGTTTGAAGATGACACCCCTGTCATTGGACTGGTCCAGGACGGTGATGAGTCTGCATACAGACAGGATTTGGATCGGCTGATACACTGGTGTAGTCAGAACTACCTTGAACTCAACCCACTCAAGACTGTGGAAATGGTGGTGGACTTTTGGAGAACACCACCCATATACACCCCCTCACCATCCTTTACAACACCGTGTTGGCTGTGGACCACTTCAGGTTCTTAGGAACCACCATCTCTGAGGACCTGAGATGGTCTTCACACATAGACACTGTTCGAAAGAAGGCCCAGCAGAGACTGTACTTCCTGAAGCAACTCAAGAAGTACAACCTTCCACAGGAGCTGCTGGTCATCTTCTACACTGCCATCATTCAGTCTGTCCTGTCTTCATCCATCTCAGTGTGGTTTGGCTCCTCCACAAAACAGGACAGGTCCAGACTGCAACAAATAATCAGGACTGCAGAGAGAATAATCAGGGCTGACCTTCCCTCCATCCAGGACTTATACAGGTCTAGGGTCAGAAAAAGACCTGCAAAAATCTCTGCAGACCCCACACCCTGCACATAAACTGTTTAGAGTATTACCTTCAGGCCGCCGCTACAGAGCACTGTTTACTAAAACCAGCTGCCACAGAGACCGTTTCTTCCCCAAGGCTGTTTCTCTGTTGAACATTTAATAGAGTACCAAACAACAGCATACAGATGTTGCAAATGCACCTTTTTATTTATATATGTGTATATTTGTATATTGTATATATGTATATTCTTTAATACAAAAAACAGAGAGCAACGTGTACCGGAGTCAAATTCCTTGTTTGTATGTACGAACTTGGCAATAAAGCTGATTCTGATTCTGATTCTGATTAAGAAAGTACTCAAAGAGACAGGAGGGAAATTATGATAACTTACATTGTTGTTTATTAAAATCTGAGTTAGGGGGAGCATATAGATATTGAATAGGAGGGGCCCTAAGATGGATCCTTGGGGAACGCCACATGTGATTTTTGTGGTCTCTGATGTAAAGTTACCTACTGACAAAAAAAGTCCCTGTCCTTCAAGTAGAATTTAAACCAATTGAGTACTGTACCAGAAAGGCCAACCAAGTTTCCCAGGCACTCCAATAAAATGGAGTGATCAACAGTGTCGAATGCTGCACTAAGGTCCAATAATACCAGCACTGTGGGTCTTCCACAGTCTGCATTTATACGGAGGTCATTGAACAACTTGACAAGAGCAGTCTCTGTACTGTGGTGAGCAGGAAGCCTGACTGGAAGATATCGAAGCAGCTGGACACTGTTAGGAAGTTGTTTAATTGTTGAAACACAGCTTTTTCCAATAATCTTACTGATGAAGGGGAGGTTTGATATAGGCCTGTAGTTCTGTAGTAGCAGCTTGTCCAAGTTTTTCTTTTTCAATAGAGGTTTGATAATTGCTGTTGTCAGGTGTTTCCTGGGGGGAAACACCTGACAAAAGGGACGTGTTTATTATTTGTGTTAAATCAGATGTTATGACAGGCAAAGCTTTCTTAAGGAAAGTTGTGGGTAAAACATCGACACAGCAGGGAGAAGAGCTTAGTTGGTGTACAATTTCTTTTAAGTTTTTGTCGTTTATTTGGTGAAATTGGGAAATTTTGTCAAAATCAGTTCTAGTTGGAGACAACTTTGGTACTGGAGTTGATGTGGATGTGCTGACTGCCCCTCTGATCTTTTGGGGTTTTTCAGTGAAGAAGTTAGCAAATTCATTTCAGACCCAGGTACAGTGGAGTTCAGATGCTACAGTTACAGGAGGGTTTGTTAACCTGTCGACCGTGGCAAATAATGCACAAGCATTGTTAATGTTTTTGCTAATGATCTCAGAAAAGAAAGATTTCCTTGCATTTTTCAGCTGTAGGTTATATCTGAATAGTGTCTCTTTATAGATACTATAGTGAACGTGGAGTCCAGTCTTTCGCCGCCTGCGTTCAGCTTTTCGACATTCTTTTTTTCACTTCTGACTGGTGGAGCACTTCTCCATGGAGAGATTTTTTTTCCCAGAAATACTTTCACTTTAATTGGAGCAATTGAATCAATGATGTATGAGATTTTAGAATGAAAGTTATCTACCAGCTCATCTACAGTGTTACAGGGTAAAGTGGAGGTAGAAGAGTAAATCTGGTTAAAGGTTTCAGCAGCCCGTCCTTAAAGATGCGTTTCTTATAATGTCTCTTTGGCAAACTGAGTCATTGGAGATGATGCCTTCAAAAATAACAGAAAAGTGGTCAGATAGGGCAATATCAGTTACAGACACCTTGGAAATGTTTAGACCCTTAGTGATGATCAAGTCCAAAATATGTCCCTGTTTGTGCGTTTGCTGTTTAACATGTTGAGTCAAACCAAAATTTCTAAGAGTGTCACATAGTTCTATTGCACTTCTGTCTTCAGGATTGTCCATGTGAATGTTGAAGTCTCCCACAATAATTAAACAGTCATAATCAACACATATCACAGATAAAAGCTCATCAAAATCACTGAAAAAGTTTGTGTCGTACTTAGGAGGCCTGTGAATATTCAAGAACATGGTTCAGACCGGGCTCTTTACCTGGAGAGCCAAATATTCCAAAGAGTCAAATTTGCCCAGAAATGCTTTTTTACACTTTAGTAAATCTTTAAACAAAGTGGCCACCCCTCCACCTTTTCTTTGCTGTCTGCTCTCACAAAGAAAATTGTATTTCGGAGGCGTCGACTCTATCAGAATGGGAGCTTCATTAAATTCATGTAACCATGTTTCTGTTAAAAACATAACATCAAGATTGTGGTCAGTAATTAAGTCATTGATTAAAAATGATTTTCCTGACAGAGATCTAATGTTCAGTAAAGCCAGTTTATATGACTTAGTTGCTGATATTAACTCTGTGTCTGGTTGTACCTGACAGTTTATGGCTTTTAAGCTTGATTGTTTATTACTGTCTCTTATCCTTTTGGCTTTGTTCTTTCTGTCACGTATAAGCACAGAGATTTTACAACTATCTCCTATTAGGGGCCCAAGTTTTTCCTGGACATGCTCATTTCTGATAGAGTTACCACTGGGGCTCAGACTGTATCACAGAGAAGTGATTTGAAGGTCCTGATTAGGAGGAAATAGATTAGGAGGTGGTGGAAGATATTGGTTTAGTAGCAGGGCCTCGGCCACGGGGGGTGTTGAATGGAGAAGATGTCAGAGCCATTTGGGTCCCGATTTTAAGAGCTGCTTTCATGTTATCAGAATCCAGTAAAGCAAAAAGCAGGCTCAGTCGGGAGATTGGAGAGTTCTGTGCGGTCTGGGTAAGGGTCTGTGGTGAGGGAGGTTTAAGGGGGGGGGGGGGGGGGGGGGGGGGGGGTCGTTCCTGGTCTGGGTTTGGGTTTGGGTTTGGGGGGAGGGGGGTATAACGGGGAGGTCCACTTCTCTTGTGAATTTCGGCGGGGACATCTTTTGTGATGACCTCTTTTTCTCAGCCAACTGGCCGGTTGTTTCTGCTGGAGCTGTTGGAGGCGTTGTTGATACTCCATGTTCTCTGCTCAAGGTCGAAGCTGCTGGATAGAAGAGATTAGACGCGAGACGTCTGGGTCCCGGCTTTTTCAAACAGAAATCATCTTGCTTGAAGAGTTCTTTTTTCCCAAAAAATATTAAAGTTGTCAATGAAGTTCAAAGATGTAGTAGCACATGCTTTTTTCGACCACTTATTAATCATCAGAAGTCTCGAAAAAATTTCATCCCCACAGAAAATCGGTGCAAAGGGTCCGCTGAGAAACACCTTGATATTGAGACCTCCAACAATATTCAGAAGACAAGTGAAATCCTCCTTCAAACCCTCTGATTTTTTCTTAGCCACATCATCCATGGCTCCACAGTGTATAATAAGGTTTTCTAGAGACGGGTGCTTATCTGTGATTGCAAGAATATTAAAAAAGTTAGGAGTCAGGAGTAAAAGAATGCAAGCAAGCAGGGAGCTTAGGAGAAAAGCGTCTGAGCAGGCAGAGAGACAGAAGTAGAAAAATAACAAAGAAAGCCTGTGATATAGACACCCCACTCTCTATTCCACAAAAATCCACAGACTGTCTTAATCTGATGGCCAGGGGCTCAATAGCCAGGGCAAACAGAATGGGCAACAGAGGGCAGCCCTGACGAGTGTGAGACCTTTTGGAGACCTAAGGACTGTAGTCCGGGAAGATGTGGATCTCCCTCCCCCGTAATAGGCGAGGCGTTGGCCCCCGTGTGCAAGTTTGAGGATTAGCTCGTTGTTCTGGAAATTATGGATTCTAGCCATGAATGGGCACGGAGCTCACCGGTTCCGATTGGAGGGGCTAATGCAGTGTGCTCTATCCATTGTGAGTGGAGTGATGAAAGCTTTAGATCCCAAAATCTCTTCCAGGCACTCGGCAAGAAAGGCACTGGGATGAGGACCTTCAACTTTTTAAGGTAAGCCCGTTAAGCGAATGTTACTGTGTCTGGATCTATTCTCTAAGTCATCTGGTTTTAGCCTTAGCATCTCGTTATCTATCATTAGCTTGTTGCATGTGGTTTCAAGCTCCGACAGTCTGCTTTGCATGTCGTTCAATGATGTATCGAGCTGCTGGATTATCGTATCATGTTGTTCGAAAAAAGCATGGTCAACTGGGGACTGGGCTGACAGCTTTAAGATAATCCTTTCCTCCAAGCCCTGCAGCATTGCCTCCATGTCTGCCCGCCTTGGCAGAGCCCCAGGGTTGCTAGCAGCATTCGAGGGCTGTCTTGTCTGGGTTCCTTGGAAGTTTTCTGCTTTACCTGGATCCCCAGGCGCATTGGTGTTTTTTTTTTTGTTGTTGTTGGTTTGCCCATCACCTCAGCTACGAGATATAAAGCTGTCTATGAGTTTTTCGCTGCTTTGCAAGAATTTCAACAGAGCTCTTCCACCTTGCGGCCTACTCCACCATTAGCCAAACCGGAAGCCCCAAATCAAAATATTTATATGTTTCAAGTAGTACTTTTTTAGATACAGAGTGAGACAAAATGCACTGTAACAATATCACAGTTAACAATGCAGAAGTTAGTAACTGATTTGTAGGGTTTCTATCCTAAATTAAAGAGCTATTTCATAGCTTTGTTTTCTAGATGATAATCTCTTTTTCCAAATTTAAAATACTTAGACTAACCAAACTTTAAATGGATTATTCTACACTGAACAGAGATTCTTTGAAACACACTTTTAAATTTATGAATTTATTTTATGAAGCTTTATAATGAATTATTGTAGATTCTTTTAAGCACAGCTGGTGATATATAAAACGTTTACTTGTGGAAACAAAATAACAAAATATTGCTAAAATCTTATCTCATCTCGATCTCATGAACTCAAGTTTGTGTACTGTCATCTCATGAGTTGGGTGCATCCTTAAACCTGTATTAGGATGTCTAGTTAAACCATATACCACCTTCTAAAGGACAGCATGTTTACTAAAGTAAAGTCAGTCACAAACCAGTCCATCAACTGTTTGATCCTGAGATTATTTATTCTTTGCCAATTCACCCCAAAAATCCTGTCAGCTTCAGGAAAAGTAAATCTTCATCTCCATCTGAAATCCACTTGTAGTTCATTTCCAAAACCTTCAATTAAACTAGAAGGCTTCCAGGTTGCGGCATGTTATATATAAATGTGATCTCTTTTAATCTTTGTAGAAAGACTGACCTGATTGATCATGTTCACATGTTTTACTGTCATATATCTGGATCCAACAACAAGCCTTCCTCTTCACAAGGCTGATTCAGGCCTTTATTGACTGGAAATTCATTAATGGCTTTTCCGCTAAACTTTACCAGGAAAAAAAAACAACTAACTGAAAGGCCACAAAAAATGCCCTGTCTTCCCAGAAAGACGCAGCAGCCCACTCTAGACTTTATCACTGACTCCATGATGTAATTAGCCAACATGGTGGTGCAGCTGTGGTTCTGCTGATTGTATTAGTGAATCAGTGATGTCTTTCTGGGCAAAACCCCAGAGATTGAAGGAGGAACGCTCAACAGCATAAAAAAACACAATAAGGAGAACAAAGACCAGAGTCCACAGATCTCTGAGGGTCAGCTCTGGTTGGACTCAACCCTGAAATATGAGAAGGAGACGGAAAGTTTCTCTTTTGTCACTTTTGTTGTGGTGTGTTCATGTTGTTGTTGCTATGGGTTTATAGCTCGTGAGTTGTTATCTCTCAAGCACAGAACACAAGCAAAGACCCAGCTACCATCAATGAATATACCCATGCACTGATGCACACGTAAAACTTCCAGAAGGACACTGGGGACGGCTGGAGGGAAGCCCCCTGGAATGAAATGACTTTTGACACGAACAGCAACATATCATAGCCCTGAACATACACACAGATCGAACGTCACAATCAGCACCCTTATCCGCCCCTGAGGGGTATAGAGAAGGAGGACGGCGAGGGAGATAAGCTCTGCTTTTACCCCACCACCTTTCTCCTCTAATTTCTAAAGCCATTCACCCCTCCATTTCCTCTTTTCCTTGCACACCTGCCCTGAATGCACAGCCTCTGCCAAGCAGTCAGTGTCTGTGTATGTGTATGTGTGTGGGAGCTATCTGATCAATCTTTGGCGGGGACACACAGAGGCCCCTGAAGCCACTCCATCCAGGGACAACAGACCTCCCTCAGAGAAGCTGTGGGTGAAGATTTTACAAGAATAGAGTAATTAGGGAGGCTCTTGCCTTCTGGAGGAAATGAAGGACAGAAGAGGGGGATGGGGGAATCCAAGAAAGACAGTTCTAGGCTGAAAATCCTGCCGGATTTTGTTTGCTTTTTAAATAATTGTAATCAGCAGTTCAATGAGCTTTCAAAAGTCTTTTAACAGTCTTTATTTGGAGTTTGGCTACTTTTGGGCTGACTTTTAGTTCCTTCCTACTTCATAATTTTCATAATTTTGGCCAGTTAAAGCAGATTTATTCAAGCATAAAAAAGCACCTAACAAGGGATGAAACAGTGCTGTATCGCGTTAAAATAGGACACTTGAAGCACTGCTCAAAACTGTGTGAAAAGTTATGAGCTGAGGATTTGATCCTTTTATTCCAGAAACTGAGTGAACAATAACAGATGAAGCCTTACTCTCCATATTCGGGTGATTCCTGTGGGAATTTGCTTGATTGCTGTTTTTCCTTGTTTTTTTTTTTTTTTCATGATTGCTGAATGCATAGCTGTTATAGCAACATGTCGAAAAGTTTAACAGAAAGTTCAATAAAAGAGGAACACATGAAAAAGTGTGTTTTATGCAAGGCACCTAGAGTTGAAACCAGATGTTTACATACCCTGTAGGAAAAGACAGAACTATCTGGAGACATCAAATCAAACATCAAGCGTTTCCTGTTTTACATCAGTTAGTACTACCAAAATATTTTCTATTTGCTATAAAGACGTTTTTTAAACTTTCTTTAAAATCAGAAGTTTCCATTTCCTTAGTGTTTGGCAGCATTGCCTTTAAACTGAATGAGGTAAAATGTTTTAGGTATCCTTCCACAAGCTTCTCAGAATAGCTTGCTGAAATTTCAAATGATTTCTCCTGACAGACCTGGTGTAACCGAGACAGAGTTGTAGGCCGCCTTGCTTGCATACATCTTTTTAGCTTGGCCCATTGATCTTCAATGGGACTGAGATCAGGTTTTTGTGATGACCGCTGCAAAATGTTGACTCTATAACTAATTAGTGGTATGATTAGGGTGGGTTATTTTCCATTAGAAAGATCTATTTGTGTCCGTGTTTTAACGTCCTGGCTGATGAATTTAATATTTCAAAACTGTGTTCTTTTCTCATAATGCCATCTGTTTTGTGAAATGCACCTGCCCCTCCTGCAGCAAAACACCTACCCAATGCAATGCTGCCAACCCCCATACTCATTATGGTCAAACATTAAAATTTTAGTTTCATCAGACCACAGTACATTAAGAACTTTGTCCCCATGTGCATTTGCAAATTTCTCTATCTGAGAGATCTGCATGGATGTTCACCACTCATAAATTAAATACAAAACATTCAAAATCACCTTGACATGTGAACAACTGAATCCTCCTCAACTCTGAACTAGGAAATTACTTCGGTTTTAATTTCTTCTGCTCATACTGACACATTGAACACCATATCATAAGACAGGCAGCAACAATTTAAGACCACGTTAAAACAATTTAAAAAGCCCATATTAAGATATTTACACTGTCAGGATGTATAGAAAGAGGTGAAAAAAAAAAAAAAAAACAGAAGGGACTTAAGAGGCATCAAGAGTCAAAATCATGTTCTTCCACTAAAGAGGTTTTAACCACCAAGGAACAATCAAAGTGGAGATACAATGAAAAGATGGCCAGAGGGCAAACAGGGATCACACCACGGTCACGGCATCCGAGAGGAAAGGTTTATGACTTCAGAGCAGTTAGGCATTACAATAGAATATGTGGTGTGGAGCCTCAAAGAGTCTTACCCATCAATATTTTCTTTCGAGTGAAGCCTTAAAAGATGCTGCCGAAACAAAGGACTTCTCTCACGTGACGAAATGGTTGAATTTCAAATGTTTCATTATTTTTTCTGTCAGTGATTCAAAAATGTTCCTAAGCCTGAATTTACCATTTTTTTCAGTTTGTTTTCACTCAGTGCAACCAAGAGAGGAGGATCAGATCTAATTACAGAAGTCAATCTCAGTGCTGTCAGCAGGAAAAGGCTCAGATTAGGATGCGACCATATGGCTTGTTGGGGCAACTGTAGCTGTGGGGTGAAGTTAAGCACACACACACACACGCACACACACACACACACACACACACACATACACACACCACACACACACACACACATATATATTTACAAACAGTAAGTTTGGCTTACTCATACCACATAAGGGGAAGTGAGTTAACCCATGCTGTCAGTCCAATATGTCTCTCCGCCATCAGGAGTCATTTTAAATGAACATACTTTTTAATTTGAGTTCCTGTTCACATGAGGTCAGAGATGAGTTGATTTGATGACTCCACATTTAAGGGGAATTTCATACCAACTTTTACCTACAGAATCAGGGAAAGTCAAGACAAGAATCTGTCTTGGTGGATTTTCACATTATCAAATGTGCATCATTTCATACCTAATGAATGTAATGACTAAGGCCTCCTCTAATTTTGTTGTAGGTTTAATCCTCTTATCCTCTGTTGACATTTGTGTGCCGTTGCTCATCCCAAAAATCATCACTTGCTCCAGAAAGAATTACCAAATATGCAAAGTTTATCATTATCACATCACCAAACAAGCAACAGTTAAAATCCAGGTAATTACACATGTTCTCGTAACCTGCTGGATGGTGTAAATGATCACGGCATTATGCTAAGAATCAAAATCTCACTCTTAAAAGTTTAGAAAAATATAACATTTAATTTGTGTAAAATTATTTGGTGGGCACAAATATTGACTGTTAATAATTGTTTTTGAAATAATTGGTACCTCTGGTGTCAATGCTTTGAACAGCCCCCTTTTGTCAAAAGGATAGCACTTAGTCTTCTGCTGTAACATTCCACAAAGTTGGCGGTTACAAAGAGAGGGATCTCTGAGCATCATTATAAAAGATTATCCAGAGCCTGGGATCTCTCTGATGTTCTCCTCTCTTCAGCTCACTCCACCGGTTTTCAACAGAATTTAGATTCGAGGACTGAGATGCACATGGAATGAGTTTTATTTTATGCTTGGTCAACCAATTCTGTGATGATTTGGCCCAATAGTTTGGATCGTTATCCTCCTGAGGGACGCAATGACAATACATCTTTTTTGGTAGAGTCCACCAGATTTGTATTAAAAATATCCTGATATTTCAAAGAGTTCATGATAGCATGCACCCTAACAAGGTTCCCAGGGCCTTTACAAGAGAAACAGGCCCACAGCGTCACAGATCCTCTACCAGTGGACGCAATGTGCTTTCCAGATATTCATCTCCTGTTTGGAACCATAGTTCCAGTTAAAGTCCTAGAAGTGTTCAGGAAACAGCACATGTTGTGACTGTAGGACAAAGGGACATTTTCCTGTCATCACTCCCACACAACTGGTTGGCATGTAGATAACAACTCATGGATATTTAAAAGACTACAAGCCTCTACAAGTGACTTTTGAGGTTTTTTGTATTTTCTTTTTTTTTTTTGTCACTAGGCATAAGGCCTAGTGACAAAACGTTTGATATAATTTACAACAAAGTTCCATATAGAATTTAGCTTTGTGAAACTCCAAATGAATAATCATCTCTTTTGGCAAAAAAGATATAGCGAGGCAGAAGAACTTTTTTGCTGCAAAGGTTAGTGGCATAAATAATGAGCAAATGGAGACTTGGCCCTGCAGTTGCAACAAGGCTAATTAGTCCTTAAGGGAAAAAAAAGAAATTTTGAGAAGAAAGTGAATGATTCGGAACTAATACAATGCAGTGATAACAAGAAGATAGAGGAAAATAATCAAAACAAGAAAAATATACAGAGGAGGAAGGTAATGCACTTCAGAGAGTGAAAACAAACGAAAGCAGAGGAATGGTGAGAACAAAAACAAAGTTAACCTTGTTTGCTATTGGTGTGTTATTTATGGGCAGCATTTATGTCAAAGAGGAAACAGGCACACAGAGAAACAGACGTGGGAAGGCTAGAAAGAGAGTCCCGATCAATACTGTGAGGTGAGTGATTGATTTACACACATAAACACATACACACAACCATAGATAAGACTTTGAGACCAGAAAGGAAAAAAACATTGAACTGTGCTCTAATTCACCCCTTGTACTGGTTCAGACATTAGAGAATTTTACATGAAACTGAGCAAAGTATGGGTTTTGGATCTTTTCATTTTGTTTCTTTTCTTTGTTTGATGATATAATTGAGTTGTGTAACTTGTCATTTTTTAAGCTTAAATGTTTGGATTTAACAGTGAAGTGGATGGTGTCTAATGCTATGCTTTCTGTTCTCACAGTTTACAGGCCTGTCTCCTGACAGGTATGAGGTAGTTACAGAATGTAACTCCAGGTCTGTGTACAGTATGTTGAGAGCTCTCAGAGGGATGTACAATGTAAAAGTATTTACTCCATACAGATTTCTTCAGTTTTTTGCTTTTTTTTGTCAATGTTTGTTTCATCAAAAACATTTAAATTTAGATAAAAAATAACATGAGTTGATACAAAAAGCAGCTTTAGAATACTGATTTTATTTACAGTATTAAGGTAAAAAAAAAAAAAAAAAAATCCAAACCAACCTGGCTATATGTCAAAAAGGCCCAGGTGTTAAATCGAGATCTAATAATGATAAAAAATGTCTTTGGTTGAGTTTCACCAACACACGCAGGCTTGTTGCTGCCTACTGTAGGATCAGTAAATAGAACCTGTCTGACAACATGAAGTAGGCTAAAAGATCTCAAAAAGAACACATCATGCCATAGTCCAATGAAGTTCAAGAACAGATGAGAAACAAAGTCATTAACATTTATCAGTCTGTAAAGGATCACACACTGCAGGCCTAACTGGTCTCAGTTAAGGTCAGTGTTCACAATTCACTGGGCAAAAATAGCATCAATGGGAACGTTCCAAGGATCATCTCACATTTCCTAATTTTTTTTTTGCACGTTACACAGACATGGCCAAACATGGTGGGGGAAGTGTGATAATCTGTGGTCGCTCTGCTTCTTCATTACCTGGATAACTTTCTGTAATGGATGGAACAAGAAAATCCTAAATGAGAATGTCAAACTTAAGCTCAAGCTCAGTTGGGTTATGCAGCAGGAAAATTATCCGGACAACACCAGCAAATAAAAAAAAAACAGGGAAGGTTTTGGAGTGGCCTTGTCAAAGTCTGGACAACTCTTGGCTCAGTAGGAAGAGTAGTTGTCTTGCAATCAGAAGGTTGTGGGTTTGATTCCAGCTTCCTCCTGCCATATGTCAATGTGCCCCTGGGCAAGGCACTTAACCTCAAGTTGCAAGGCAAGGCACTTAACCTCAAGTTGCCTACCAATCTGCGTATCGGTGTATGAATGTGTGAGCGTTAGTGAGTGCGATTGGGTGAATGTGGCTCTAGTGTAAAGCGCTTTGAGTGGTCTGTATGACTGGAAAAGCACTATGTAAGTTCAGTCCATTTATCTTTATAATGGCTGAACTGTAAACTACATTTTCAAAAAAGACCAGCACCTTATTTGTTCTGTCAGGAAAATGAAGGACACAAAACTATATTAAATTACTATCAATAAACCATTCAAACCCAATCTTCTCTTTTTTTATGTTTGTAAACCATCACAACATCGTCACCTGGGGCCTGTGGTAAAACTGTAGACTTCTGAGAGTAACATTGTGGCCCAAATATAGTATGAATACATTTGCTGTGCAATTAATCCAGTTTTTATTTTGATTTATGCTACAAGAGATCACAAACACAATCAAATGGTCAAAAGAGGATAGTTAATAGTAATTAAAAATTATTCTTGCGGCAATCTGCTTCCCCTATGACCTCTGCAATGCACAAAATGCAGACAGAGGAATCTAATGTAAAACAGAATATCATGGAATTTGTTCATATGTGGAGGTGATCTAACCAATCTGGGTTTTCTCTCACAAAACTAGGAGTTTTCACTCTATGCAATTTCTACAATAAAAGAAAAGAAACAGACATAAACTGTTTGGTCCCAGCAGCTTTCCATCTGACAACCACTCAGCAGAGGCTCCCGTTTCCTTCACAGAAATCTGGTGCAGAATAGAATGGAGAATACATATCTAAATCATATTCCTTAAAAGCAATGACGTTCAAAGCAAAGCACTAAACGGATCACCTTAAAACAACTTTCTGTAAGCTTTGTCTTCACTCAAGTTAACTGTGATACCTAGAAACCATGTTGTGAGACTCAGTCAGAAGTGTAAGACTTACAATAGCCTGCAACTTCAGCAAACCATACAACAATCCTCAGTAGAACTGGGGCTATACGTGCTGATTAATATAGTCCAAGCAAACAGATAAATGATAAAGCTACATGCTTTAGGCAAAGTGTTGTAAGAACATTACAGCAGCTTTCTGAAGGTCAGTGAACCCCATGATGGAGCTGACAAATCTAAAGGCACAATATACCAGTCTGCCATAAAAACAAAAACTAACAATCATCTGAACACCACTGGTGAGTCGGAATAAGTCAAAATCACACAAATCTGGGCAACATGATACTGTTGACATGTGGTTAAAAGTTTAGGTTTGTCCTAATTATTTATTTTAGTAAAGGGAGGATTGTTTTTTTAATTTGATTTAAGAATGCACAATTATAGTATTGCATATATCATTATCAGTGAGAAGAATTATTGTGATAAAAAGTGTGAGTTATTATATTAACATCAAACTAAGTGATGATGTTTGCAAACTCAACAAACTGACAGGATAGTGGGGATCGTTGCTTGTTCTATGTTAGCATCACACTATTAGCGGAGTACTGAATGAACATTTTAATTCAGTATTTGTTTTTAAGGATCTGACTGTATGCAGTGAAAGACATACCGCCAAATAGTGATGAATTTTAATAGATAGATAGCTTTTGTGACAATCTTGATTAAAAATGAACCTGCATTACTGAATGGACTCCACATTCAAAGGTTCAAGTTCTGAAGCCAATTATTTTGCAACATAAATTACAATGCCATGACTTTTTCTCTGGCTTTGAGTCTTTTATGCTGCTTTACTGCGAATCAAAGAAGCTTCTGAAAGATTCATTCACTCATCTGTGATGACCCCTCTATTACAAGCATGTTAGTATGAATGAGGGATCAGTTAAAAGAAGAAGTCAAGGTAAGACATTAGTGCAAAGATTAAACCATCTTAAAACAAAAACTTGAATGCATGGACTGCAAAGGCTCCCGTTTTTATTCTCTTTATTTATTTATTTATTTATTTATTTTTTTTAAATTACCTCTGTTGTTTGATTTTCTGTATCATTGTAACGTTTTTCCGTATGTACAGCGCCTTGAGTGCCTTGTTGCTGAAAATCGCTATATAAATAAACTTGACTTGACTTGATTTGACTTTTAAACAAAGGAGGATTTTAATAAAATGGAAACAAACTTTTTTCCAACCAAATATGAAAATGAAAATGCATCAGAGAGTCAGACAAGATGATGCATGTCAGCTTATTTTGTTTGTTAAGGCTTCTGCAGACAGAGCCTGAGCCATAAACCTTTTCGATATGTGTGATAATGAAATTCATTTCTCCCCCTCCCTGTTCTCTTCATTCTCCTCTTACTCTCCCTGTCCTACACACCATCCATTTAAAAAGGGACGGCACTGCATTTAAATTACGTTGGCAGCTTACTGTAAGAGTCCACCGGGGAAATCGAAGAAGAGACAGATAGAGAAAGTGGGGGGCGGGGTGGAAAACAGAGTTATGGGAAACAGTAGAGGGCAAAAGTGCATCTTTAGATGGGGAAGATAGTGATGAGGATGTTGGGAAGAGGCTGGCAGGAGAAGTGGTGTACATAAGTGGATAAAGTGGGAGTAAAGAAAAGCAAAAGGTCAGGGAAAGAAGGAAACTCTGAATTAAGAGTTGAACAAAAGATGGTGCCATGAAGTGACAGTGTTAATCCTCTGTCCTTGATCTGTGTAGCACTTTCTGTCTTTTGTCTTCCTTTCTCTCATGTTGTTTTTCTCTGATGATGGATGCAAACCCAGGAAATCCCAGAATGCTTTTTGTCATCCCATAGCAGAGAACTGCTACATTTGGCTATTTACATGCAAATGGGGGTCCTCCTCCACCACCCCCACCATACCCACAAACAAACCTTCCATCAGTCCCATCTGAGCTCTCATTCATTCTGTCCAACTCTGTTTTCACTTTATTACATAGGTGTGTGTCCTAAGGGAGTGTTAAAGGAGAGCTTTACTTTTTAGATAAATACACATACTATATCATTAGACCTACAGAAAAATTGATAGCGCTCGTGTTTATTAATCTGCATCTCAGCCAATCTTCGGAAGGCATGTATTAAAAATTAAGTCCCTGATTTAGCAGTTCATTAAACCACCTTCACCAGCAATAACTTGAAGTTGTTGGTTTAGGTATGATTTTATCAGTCTATCACATTGTTGTAGAGGTATTTTGACCCACTCTTGCGACATTCTCTTAGGGGGTGATAATGTGCCGGTTTATACACTGTCTACTCAGAGGAGAAGAAGAGAAGAATGAATAGTGACTTCTGACCAGAATATCTATCCTGTTTTTGTATCCTTATGTCCTAAGAGATAAATCCACACGGGAAAATCAGCAGATCTCTCCTGTATGTGCTTCTTCAAAATAAGCGGTTTTAACTCTGCATGATGAAATGTACATCACACAGGCTCTGAGGTCAAGCGGACAGACAGTAAAGCAGACTGGGAGCGATAATTTAGACCTTAAGGTCCCACTACAGTATTTCAATCAGGTTGAGGTCTGGACCTTGACTAGGCCATTGTAACACTTTGATTCTTTTCTTTTTCAGATATTTAGTTTTAGATTTCCTGCTGTTTGGGGTCATTATGCTTTTGATGACACAGTCCAGGCCAAGCTTCAGCTTGAATAACCTCACTTTAGACTGAAGAATATCTTGGTATACAGAAGAATTAATAATAGACTCAGTGACTGCAAGCTGCCTAGATCAAGAGGCTGCAAAACATGCCCAAATCATCAGTTCTCCACCACACTGCTTGATAGTTGGTATGAGGTGTTTGTGCTGATAGACTGTGTTTAGTTTTTGCCAAACATGGTACAACATATACAAATCCACTCCACTTTGGTCTTGTCTGTCTGAAGAGTTTTGTCAAGAATTCCCGTGTGAAATTACATTTTTGCATACCAGAGTACTTTAAGGAGACAGATAAAGTCAATACGGCAAAGATTATCTTAAAATAAGTAGAGTGTAATATTTACAGTTCTGACTCTAGCACTTAATGCTTTTACAGGTGTTGAAACTAAAATTACCAGCAACATTCTATCATTAGAAACTTGTAGTTTCTTTGCTTTTGTGTGTTTCTTTTCTCCTTGATAGTATTTCTCATTCAAAACCTAAATTATTCTAAAATAAGGTGTGGACCAACCAAGCAGGTTGACTTTTTTCTATTCCTTTTCTATCACACCCCCTATTGCTACATAGCCAACCACCATCCATCATAAGCCCCAGTACTTACTTGTGATAGAAATTTCAGTATATTTAAATATATATATTTGTGCCAAATCAGATGGAGTTGTTTTTATAGAGTTCCTTGAGATAGCAATTTTGATATATAGGGGTTTTCTCTCTAAATTAAACACACACAAAAAGTTGGCATTTCTCTCTTCACTCACTTTTTTTGTCATTACAAAGATTATTTAGCTTATTATCCATAATGATAGTGAGAGGTCCACATGTCAAAATGTATTTACCTGTAGGTAATGAACCAGTAATGTTAACAGCATTCTGAAGCATGAAGCTTAACACCTTCAATGTCATGATCCTTGGGTGATTGGGTTTTGGTTCTTTTGTGTCTCTGTTTTCATTATCTCCTTGTTGCTTATTATGTTATAAAAAGTCTTGCCATATTAGTGTATTCCTTTATGCTTAGTTTCTTACTCATTACTTGTGTTCTGTTCCCTGTGTATTGTAGTTCATTTCTCTTAGGTTTGTATTTGTCTTTTCCCCTTGGTTAAACTTTCCTTGTGTCTTAGTTCAACTACCTCTGTGTTATTTAGTCTCCCTCCTTCAGTCTCCCTGCCTACCTTCTGCCTTAGCTGCTCCATATTATCTCCTGATTAACACACCAGCATCCAATGCCATTCTCCACACCTCCCTCAGTATATAAGCCCTCTGGTTCTCATTGTTCTCCACTGAATCCTATCATAAGACTGCTGGTTATTTTTCATTTACTATCCGTTTCCATACCTGTTGATTTGCCAGTGCTCCTAGTACTGTTCTCCTTGTGCGTTCCTGTAAGTTTCCATATTTAATAAATCAACACCATGTTAATCCAACGTTCTTTTCTGCACTTAGGTTCAACTTCAAACTCCAAACACATGACACATTTACTTCAAATTATAAGTTCTGTAATTTCTGTTTCTTAGTTTCAAAATTTTATTCTTTTAGAGAAAACAATTAAATGTCAAAGTTGGGCGTGGCGCATGGTATATCATTAGAACAAGTGACCCATTTACAGAGACTTCAGTTCTTTATGCAGCTGTCCTGGGTTCAAGTACCAACTCCGGAGACCTGTGCTGCATGTCTTCCCCCTCTCTCCTCCCTATTTCATGTCTGCCTACTGTTAAAAAAAATAACAAAAATAAAGGCAAATAGTACCACAAAAAAACGTAAAAGAAAAAACTAACTAAAAGTTAACATTCAGTCCAGCAGGTGTGATATAATTGGTTGTCACACCAGTTGGACAGTACTAAGCAGTCACCTTTGTCTTAAATACCTACAACAATCAGAAATGCATCTGCAAAGTTATTGTTGATCTTGCACTAATATGCTAAGTTAACTTGGTTTACTCTAGCATATGTTTCCCAAATTTAGGGCGTTTTTGGTCTTTCTTCTGAAATTTATTCTCATCTTCCTCCATCACAGTTAATGTAAACAGAAGCATTTGGAGGGACCACAGTAACTGTCCCTCGTAAACGAGGTGATAGCTGAACAGTAAGTATGGAGGTTTATGTTTATGTTTATACATGTGGCAGACGATTTTATTTAAAGTGACTTTAAAATGAGGACATAATGCAGTTTTCTGCAGCAATATGTTTGGTCTGGCTCTTAGCAACTATTATTAATTATAATTAATAATTATTAACAAAATTAATAACAAAGTTTGAATATAACATTTTTAGTAAAACTAAGAATGGAGAATGGAGAGGGAGATCGACAGACGGATCGGTGCGGCTGCCACAGTAATGGGGACGCTGTGCCGGTCCGTTGTGGTGCAGAGAGAGCTGAGCCGAACAGCAAAGCTCTCGATTTACCGGTCGGTCTACGTTCCTACCCTCACCTATGGCCATGAACTTTGGGTCATGACCGAAAGAACGAGATCCCGGATACAAGCGGCTGAAATGAGCTTCCTCCATAGGGTGGCCGGCCACTCCCTTTGAGATAGGGTGAGGAGCTCGGCCATCCGAGAGGAGCTCGGAGTAGAGCCGCTGCTCCTCCACATCGAGTGGAGCCAGTTGAGGTCGCTCGGGCATCTATATCGGATGCCTCCTGGACGCCTTCCTCGGGAGATGTTACAGGCACGTCCCACCGGGAGGAGGCCCAGGGAACGGCCCAGGACACGCTGGAGGGACTATGTCTCTCAGCTGGCCTGGGAACGCTTTGGGCTCCACCCGGAGGAGCTGGAGGAGGTCCCGGATAAAGCAGAAGACGACAAGTACGAGTATGAGTACGACTAACAAATCAGAGCATAATATTGGGCAACAGTGATTGGTTTAACAATTAGCAATAATTAATATTATAATTAACAATTAATTATTAACAGAATTACTAATAAAGTTAGAATATAAAATCTTTTGACAGACTAACAAATCAGCGCATCACCTGATCAGGAATCCTTAGCCAAACATCTTTCAGTCTGTCAGGGATTGTCCTGTAAATATCAGCCCAAGGTGGCGAAGTTATAGAACAGTCGCTGAAAGAGTGAATTAGAAAACAACCCAATAAACTGAAACCAATACAATTTTGCAATTATATCACAGTTCAGTGTGGATATTTTTGTTTGGAGAATCTGGAGTAAGGCCACGTTAGTTTTAATTAGTTAGGAAGAAGCATGTGTTCAAACAACCAGTTCAAAATGCAATTTAGATGTCTCAACTTTAAAACAAAAGAGTCTTCATTGCAGTGAGGTACAATCCCATACATTTGTAGTAGGCAGTGACTCTGCGTCAAAAAAATCCCGAAAGAGTTTACAGGCTGTCAAAATGAGATGGGCCTTTTTTAACAGTTTTTTATATAGAAACTCAATGACTTCAAATTAAATCCTCATTTTGTTATTCACTTTTATTTATCCATTTGCGCACATACTTGCATGATAAAACATACACTACAGGGGCGCTGTGTGGCTCAGTTGATAGAGCGGGCACACCATATGCAGAGGCTATAGTCCTCGCCGCAGTTGTCCTGTTCAATAAGGGCCACTAGTGCCAAAAATACATACAAACATGTTATTATTCAGCCTGTGTGGAAGCACAAAAAATAACCAGCTTTTGCTAGACAAAAGCTGGTTATTTTTCTGTTGACAATTTGGTTAAGCTAAACCAATAGGCTTTCCGCACAGCTTTATAACTTTTTCAGACACTAAGGTGTCATCAGTTTTTTTTATTTAAACCTCTTTTGAGAAATCCACTACATACATTTAATGTATATGTCACATTTTTCTTTCAAAGAGGCTGAAAAATTACCTCATGAAGCAACATAGTCTTTCTCACTGTGTCGCTTTTTTCTTGTCATTTTCTTGTCCTTCCATCAAACCTTTACAGCAGCACAAACAGACCACTACGCTCAACAGGCAAGCATGATTCCTCTCTATCTGCCTCCGTCTCTCGCTTGCAGAGTCAAATGCGCAATACACAAGCCTGACACTTCCTCTCTGTGTAAATGAAAGAGGAAGTACGAAGGAGACTGAAGTGTGAAGAGTCCTCTGTCTCCTCCGTCTCTCTGCCTCAGACAGGAATGACACCGCAGCATACAACAACAACAAGGACAGTGACGAGCCACGCAGGCGAATTATTCATGAGCCCCAAAAGCAACATCAAAGGAGCTCAGTGTCTCCAAAAAAGTCACTCACTCAGCAACCGGCTGAGCGTTTTCAAAGCCGACCCGTTCATGAGTTACAGCCTGAAACTTTCACCCTGCGAGAAGACATTTCCCTCTCAATGGCGCCCACCTGGTCTAAGGAAAGAGCGCTTCCACGCTGAGGATTTGGGAATCAAAGAGCCTATTCTCCAACTTGTTTGAAAAGTTTGCAGTTTGTCACAAGTAGTGCTCTGTTGCTGAACAAGATAACTTTGTGTGGCATCTGAAATTGTACAAAGCACCGGTTACGGCAGCAAGCTGCTGGGGGATATGCTTCACATCAGTAATGAGGAGAAAAACAAACTTTGTCTGGAAGTACCTTTGACTCGGTGAGACTTTGGGGAACATGAAATGAATACTTTTCCACAGAAACAGACCTCTTTTTCTACCATGTTTGTCAAAATAATCAAAATATTTCTGTAATCAACATTAAAACATGAACTGCTAAAAAAATACTCATTCCTTCAAAATCAATAAGAATTGACTTATTCTGATTTGCACAAATTGTCACAATTCTTAAGGGCAGCAGCACAGGAACAATCAGCCCCTCCCGGAGCTGCTGGAAGTTTTAAACTCTGCTAACATGGTGAGTAAAGCTAGAATAAAACATATTCTAACCTCTTTAGCTGACATGGCAAACATAAGGATGTACTTTCCCTATGACAAAGACCTACAGGAAGAAAACGAAATGCTGAAGGATGCCACGTACTAGCAGCGGTAACGCTAACGCCATGACAATGATGGAGAGCAACTTAAAAAGGTCAGTAAAGCTTTTGTATCTGCAACAGAAAAGTAGTAAACCTCCTGGACAATATAAGTTAATGCTGTTATTAGCTTCACGGACAGCCCAAACATGTTGTCACGGTGTGACATTTTGGACTTTGAGTTTGGTGTCTTGTGATGGTTTATTTCGTCTAGATGTTTCTATTAAGTTTATTAGTTTGTTTTGCTCCCTCTACTGCCTCCTGGTGTTTTGTTGTTCTCCTCCCTCATTAAGTTTCCTTATGGTTGTTTCCTTATTACTTTGTATGGTTCTATTATTGATTAGTCCCTGTATTAGGGTCCTTTGCTCTCCTGGATTCGTTAGCTCCTCTTTTCGTATTTCTGTGTTTATTTATGGTTTGGTATTCTTTTTCACCTTGCACACTTCTTGTTTTTCTAATCTGTTTTCTGTTCCTCCTCGTCTTTATTCCATTTCTGTGTTCTTATTCTGTTCTGTCTAGCTTAGTTCTTTATGTTTAGTTTCTAGTGTTCCAGTTCTGCTTCCTGTTAGGTCAGCTTGAGTTATTGTTTACTCTTATTCTAGTCCTCGGCTTCATTCTCAGTTTGTTTCTATCAGTGTTTGTTTGTTTACTTGTAGACAGGGTTTCCTTTTGCTTAGGCCTTAGGTTCTTGTTATTCTTCTTTTACTTCCAGTTCCTCTGTTTCCTTTACCTCTTGGTTATTCTAGATTTCTTATGTTTTGGTTATTTTATCTTAGTCTATTGTTGTGCTTAGGTCTTGGTTTCTCTTTATTGTTTATTTGTTTCATCTGTTCCTTCTGCTTCCTTGTTGCACCTGTTCTCAGTTCCCTTGATTACCTGCCTTTGTCTTATCCCAGTATATTAGTTGGTTTGATGTCTCTGTTCGTTGCTGGTTCCTTGTGTTTGTCATACCCCGTTCTCTACCCACGTATTTGTGCTGAGTTTTTCCATGTTCCTGCAGAACCATTCTTGTAAGTTTTTGCATCTGGACTTTTGTTTGTATCTGCAGTACCTTGATTGGTTTCTTTGGAAAATCTCTGGAAATAAAGCTGAAGACCTTTTACAACATGTTGCTACCCAGCTCTTGTCTGCACTTTGGTCCGACTCAAAACCACATCGTGACAGGTGTTCCATCGGTCTAGGTTAGAAATTCAAACCTATACTGCTTGTCCTTAGGTCTAAATTATCACATGAACATCTGTTATTATCTTTCAGTTTTTTTTTTTTATATTTATAAACAGTCAGTCATTTTCTACCGCTTATTCCATAGTGGGTCGCGGGGGAGCTGGTGCCTATCTCCAGCAGTCTATGGGCAAGAGGCAGGGTACACCCTGGACAGGTCGCCAGTCCATCACAGGGCAACACACAAGCATGCACACACTCATTCATACACCTAAGGGCAATTTAGAGTGACCAATTAACCTAACTGGCATGTCTTTGGACTGTGGGAGGAAGCCAGAGTACCTGGTGAGAACCCACGCATGCACGGGGAGAACATGCAAACTCCATGCAGAAAGACCCCCGGCCGGGAATAGAACCCAGGACCTTCTTGCTGCAAGGCAACAGTGCGCCACTGTTATAAACAGTTATCTTTTAATCATTTAACATTTATCATAGAAAAATATGCTAAAATCTGATTTAGATTTGAAAATACAGACATTTATGTTCTAAGAAAAATAATGCAAAGACATTCAAATCTTAATGTTGAATTTATGAATGATTAAAACTAAGCGCTTTAATGTCTTTATAATGACTAAGTTAACACATGTTTTTACCTGTGTTCATGTTGTCCGTTACTTCACTGCACTAAACATGGTTTGGAGGGATTTCTTCTCCTCACTTTGAGCTCGAGAATTTTAATAATGTTGGGAGACTATTTTCTAAATTCATATTTAAAACTTTTCTCAATTCTAAATAATACAGTGGCTCAAGTTTAAGGTATAAATTTCATTATCTGGAAAGAGGCAAAGTGTTGTACATAAATACATGAGGGTTTAAGCTTCTAAATGAACGGAACAGGAAGTGCTTTGTCGTAGGTACAATATTTTGTTCGTAAATGATCTAAAGTTGTTTAATAAAGTGTTCATGTGAAGAGATATTTATGTGGTTATTAATGTGAAGCTACAGCTAACATGAACAGATTATTATGAGCCATTAACATCCCAGAATCCACCAACATCACTGGCTAATAACTAAGTGCATCCTTTCAGAGTAAAACATGCAAAGTATCGCTGCAGTCTGTTGCCTGGCTTGCTTTCACTCTTCATTACATGAAATAAATATTGTTACTAAGATATAAGTCTCAGACCTGGAGTCCACGTCAAGTCTTTGGACAAGTCTTTCGGGCACCGGTCTCAAACTCGAGTTGCATCTTTGACGGGGGAGAACATGCAAAACCAATGCAGAAAGACCCGAGACTTGGACACGCACCAGGATCTTCTTTCAGCTTTCAGGCATGCAACATTTCTACCAGCAGCTCCACGATGCAGTCCAATTTTAATGTCAGCAGTATAAAAATATTTAAATTAACTCAACTACTAGTCATAACATTATCTTCTGTACAACAAAAAAACTTAAAAGATATTAGTAATAATGATAAAAACTATTTAAAAAATAAATTAACATGTGTCCATGTCAGATTTCAAGCTAGTGAATTATTGAAAACACAGAGAAAAACACCTGACTTTCTATTCTAATCAAGCAAAAAGTTCAATTTCATTCTGTTTATTTACTGAATTAAATTGACAATTTCCCAACATTAAAGAGCCTGCCAGTTAACAAATAAACGTAGCCTCAAAGCACTTATAAAACAGCAAATATATTTAAACAAATACATAATCAATTTAATTAAGCTGGATTCTGTCGGGTCAGAGAGATCATTGTTTGGGGCAGAGTTCATCTGCTGTAGCTTTAGTTCTGAACATTTGACACAGCACTGTTCAGTCCATCATCCAAAAAGGGAACGAGTATGGCACAATTGCAAACCTACCAAGACATGCCCATCCACCTAAATTGACAGGCCAGGTAAGGGGAGCACAAAACAGAGAAGCAGGCAAGAGGTCCACGCTAACTCTGGGGAAGCTACACTGCTCAGGTGGGAGAACCGTTGACAGGACAGCTGGTAGTCATGCACTTCACAAATCTGATGGTTATAAAAGAGTGGTAAGAAGAAAACCATTTTGGAAAGAAACTCAGAAGATACAGTTTCTAACAAGCCATGTAGCAGATGCGGCAAGCCTGCGGGAGAAGGTACTCTTTGTCAGGTAAAACCCAAACACCATGCAAAACACCATGCAGTACACAACTAACACTGCACACAACTTTGAACACAAGGTGAAAAACTGCATGATGCTGACACCACCGTGTTTCACTGTGGGAATGTTCTTCTTCAGTAAAGACAGGGATGTGGGTCAGAGTTGAAGGATGGAGTGAAATACAGCACAAAACTCTTAGAAATTCAAAAGAGGAGAATCACCATCCTGCAGGAAGACAACCCCAAACATATAACCGAGCTTTGTCAAAGCCCTGCACTTTATTTAAGGGTATCCTAGTTATGGTAAATGGACTGAACTTATATAGCGCTTTTCCAGTCATACAGACCACTCAAAGCGCTTCACCGAATCACACTCACTAACGCTCACACAGTCATACACCGATCGGTAGGCAACTTGAGGTTAAGTGCCTTGCCCAGGGGCACATCGACATGGCAAAAATATGGCAGGAGGAAGCTGGAATCAAACCCACAACCTTCTGATTGCAAGACAACTACTCTTCCTACTGAGCCACAGTCGCCTAATTGAGTGACCTCAACACAAATGCACACAATATTTTTTTTAGAGTTTCATGTGTGAAAATTTTTTTAACTATGTATCATTTTCCTTCCAATCTAATTTGTGTTGGTCAATCACATAAAGTTCTCCATAAAGTAATGATTCATCTCTTTTGTTTAAGGGCCTTTTCATGCCTGGACAATTGTTTATGTAGGAACATCTCATACACTCACCAACACACAAAGTTGTGATTGAAAAATTATTTAATTGCGTACTCAACTTGAACTTATTGAAAATCCATTCCTCAATCAGGTGCATTCCATTGCCATATCGCCATTTTGCATATTTCCAATTCCTACCTGCCATGGGGTTGTTTTGTTGAACTGACAAAGCAGCGAAATGGTCGAACATTTTGGAAAACTCCAAGTAAAGGTACAGATCTACATTGTTTAGGGAATACACAAAGACTGATGTCTGGTCAGTGCACCTCATCTGACCTAGCAGTTGAAACAGCTTCAGAAAGCCTGGGGAACTACTGATTACAAGAAATTATGGCTAACTGGTATATTTTTGTCTTCAGTGAACTCTAAACTTCTGTTAACTGATCATCTACACGGAAACCTGCTTAGAGGAAGCAGACACCACTGCTAACTAATTGTAGTCTCTTTGGACTGAAAGGAAGCTCTGGGGTTCATGAGCTGTAGAATGTCACTGCCTCACTGTAGTGCACCACACGGAGGGCACGACTGCCCTGAAGTTCCCCTGGGGCCCCACAGGTTGAATCATTTGAATCTGGGCTCACAAACAGCTTCTTTTAAGTGTGCTCGTGCTCAGGACGGCCACCTCTCATACTGCCTTTGGGGTGATAATGAGGAATGGGACGGTTTCTTAAAGCAGGCAGTGGGATAGAAAGGCAACACACAAAAACATGAGACATGTACACACAGTCAGATAAACGTGAAACAGACATGTATCAAATGAAATGAAAATTAAATCCTGTAATGGGAAATGTTTTACACTACTGGAGGAGATCCAGTCCTTATTCAAGCAGGGAACAGAAGCTGGCAGCAGATCCATGTATCCTGTATATTGTGTAACATCATCTGAGCCCTACTGAACCGCCTGCAGTGCACTTCCAGAGACTTCGCCGTTTCCACCATCCTGCCTCGCAGATCCCGTGACTAAGCCATGAATACTTCATGGCTTTCCTGAAAGCACAGGCCCCAGTGGAAGTAGCAGGCAAAGTGTATGAGTTCCTCTGCAGGTCACTGTGCCACACTGTCTCCGCTCTATATTTACTCCTCACTGAGGGATGTGTGAGCAAGTGTGTGAATGTGGGAGGATGTGTGGGTAGGGGTGAGAAAATGAGCGATGATAGTGGACACATTTTGGCACTTTTAGATGTAATATAAGCTTGATGAAGCTGGAAAATAAATGTGTGTTTGTGTAGCAAGTGAAATAATCCCGGGTAACATCACATGTTTGCCTGTAAGGACTTCCATGCTCAGACTACATGGTGAAAGTATTCATCGTAGCAGAAGAATTACGTCTCACACATATGGGGGAAGGGTGTGTGTATGTGTGTGTGAGCTAACATGTGAGACAGACAAAGATGACAAAACACTAAGCTACAGTCAATCTGTGCACCACATTTTCTGGAGCTCTTTCAGTGATAATAGCAGCAAACGCAGACAATGGTGAAGGTGATTCAATAAACAACCCAGATGGTTCATTCTGCAACAGAAAACCCACAAACACACACACGCGCACACACACACACACAAACACACACACACACACACACACACACAAGGTGCACCATGAAAACCTCCTTTGCAGAACTTGACATATGGCACACACAATTTCCCTCTCAATTTCAACTCCCACAGACGTTCATTGCACGCCACACATTACCCCACCCCCCTGTTACTCTCCTCTCCTCTTCCCTCATCTCCCCATCTCGTCATCCCTTCCTCCAAATTCACTCTTCTTTCTAAAAGTCATCTGCTCGCTAAGCAGTAAGCAACATCACGGGCCGCTTGCAGAAATGAGAGTATACAAATGATTTGTGGCACAGCCGTCCCACTGGCGCCAGGCTGCGAGGCGACATTGGAAAGAGTGAGGGTGGTGGGGCGGGATAATGTCACTTTCACCTTGTGTTTCCCTAGCAGGCCCATGATGATCATTTTTACCCATTTTCATCGCAAATTTGTTTCGGGTAAAAGCTAGAGAGGGAGGAAAGCAAGCATGAGGTGCTGCCTTTGCTGAGTGGAGTCAAAAAGGCGAAGATGGGAGTAAACACAGTGGAGGAGGGTGGATATACATATATGAAGGGGGGATGGTGCAAAGGGGAAAGAAGTAGGGGGGGATGCATCTGCACGGTGACCTTTTTCTGATCCAATCTCACTGATGAATCCTAATGAAGGATTTAATAAAAGCACAGTTTACAATCTGTCTGCATCAAAGCGTGCAATCCAATTCAAAAACACAGGTCCCATCTACCTCTTCCAGTATTGCTGAAAACCCATCAAGCTATTCCCCAAAAAACAAGCAGTCACATGTTTGCTTATGCTTGGTAAGAAATTGGAGGGGGGGGGGGGGGGGGGGGGGGGGGGGGAATTGGCTGGGCCGCAAATGAGCGGCTGGCGTATTTGTTCCAGCTGTAGCCTAATGTCAAAACTCGTCATATTCATTTGGCCTCCTAATGAGCCTAAAGTCAACAAGGTGCAGCACACATGAGTAGAATCGCTGCTGCTTAATGAACAGAGGGGAAAAGACACAAAGGAGCTGACAGTGGAAGAGAGGGAGAGCAGAACATGGGAAATCATTTCAAACTTGATAACACAAACACTCCTCATACTTGCTGCCATCTGACATTTCACTGAAATCAAAAGGGCACACCTGCTACACTGTCAGCGAGCTCAGAGTCTGTAAACAAGATAGATGGACAGATCAACACAACTGTCTGAACGGCTGTAAGTTGATGCAACAAAGTGATGAAGAAGAGGAGCAACTGCTGGAAGACCAAACCTAAAAATAAAACAAACTATATTTTAATGTGTGGCTCCTGAAACACTCTGCAACAGTGACATCTCCTGGTGATTACCTGGATTACAGCAGACTGTTCCAAACTGATTACACTAATCTTAGTGCAGAACAGAAAGAGAAATAGAAGCTCTGTAAAAGTAAAACAATGTGAAAATATCGAGGAAAACTCATCAAACTATCAGAAAGTCCCCTCTGCTGCAGCAGAAAAATCTCTACTGAAAATAAACTATGATAAAATCCAACAGTAAGTTTTTGTCAGATTTCTCATTAGAACATTGAGTGTAAGCATGTCAATCGGTGTTTCCTTTGGTGTTTTGTAGATTCACCCAAAGAAATGTCTCAAAGCTTGCCAGCAACAACATGAAGATCCTGTTGAAAAATGGTGCTTTGCTATGTTGTTATGTATTAACACAACACTGGTTCATCTCTTTACTTTAGGAGTGCTTTTAATCACAAAATGATTCTTTTGTTTAAACATTTTTAACGGCAATAGTGGCCTTCATTTTTCAATTTTTTTCCAAAAGTGTGCAGATAGGGAATTGGGTGGAGAGAGGGATAAGACATGAGGCAAACTTGGGCCAGGGATTCAAACCTGTGACAGCGGCATTGGCTGTCCAAGGCCTCTGTACCTGCGTTGCGCGCTCTACTCTTGTGCCACCGCATTACCGCGTCACTGAATGATTCCTGAGTTAAATACTATACTGAAAAAGCAATTCCCTTCTGTTTTTTGTTTCTTTCTCATGCTTAAATGTTTCATATTATCAAACAAATTTTAATATCAGACAATGACCTGAGTAAATACGAAACGTCCTCGCTTGCCACCTGTTTTGGGGAGCTCATTCCAAGTGATACAAGCTGGCTTAAGGAACATGGAATGTCACCTCACAGGGTTCTCACCAGGATTTTTCAAGAGTGGGGGGGTGCTAAGGACAATTTATTTTTTTTAAAGGGGTGCTAAAAAACGATTTTTTCTTTTTGGGGGGTGCTACAGAAAAACGATTTTTAAGCTATTAAAAGTTATTGGATTTTAAGGTGTTTGGAAGGATTACCTTGCAGCGTAGAGGGACATTATTATTGTGTGAGCAATAATTCACCTGTTGCACACTTTAACATAGTTAAGTACAGAGGCAGTTCACAGTCAGAGATAAATAGTTTATTTATTTATATTTGCTGACTAGGCGGCATTAAGTAAAATTAAAGGTTCAAAAGTGAGCTCAAATAACCCAATGTGAAGCCCTACCAGCTTCTTTAGCGGTTATTTCCAAACATTGGAAGGCTTCTTTCCAAGCTGGATCGATACCAGGCCTCCGTTTCTTCTGCTTGTTAAGTCCTTCAACAGCAGAAATGATGTCCTTGCCTATGACTGACGCAGTGCTAGTATTGGCTGCAGGCCCGCCATTTTGTTCCTCGCCATTACTGGAATGACCGTCACCCAATTTGTGTATAGCAGCTACTGGGAAGAACGCCGTGATATGACGCCGTTTATACCCACCCTTCGAAGCTGACACGATTTAAGAAAGCTTTACCGTTAATGGTCGCACAGGGTCATAAGGTGAAAGGAAGCGGGAACAGACGCAATAGTCGACATAAAAACCACACGGAGAGGGAGCCCAGATGTCAGCCATGTCATTTTTTATGAGCGTATCGGTTCATTTCAGCATAAGGGTGTCAAGTTTCAGCGTAGCAGCCCGCTATGATGAACCTTGCCTCATTGGCGAGAGGAGACAGAGCTGGTGTGTAAGACTGAGTGGTACCATCTATGAAGAGTACCATCTAGTAATCAACTAGATGGTACTAGATACACACCATAGGCTCTGGGTACCCAACTCCTGGAGAAGGGCACGACTCTCTATATTCTGGAGTTCCCTGAGGGGAGAGGTGTCAAGCGGGTTTGGGGATACACATACTGGAGTTTTCTACAGTGAGCGAGAGTAGCTCTGATGAAAGTCCAAAAACTGATCATCTTTTCTCCACATTTCCCTTTTGTGCTTTGTTCTTGATGCCAATTTATGTTATGATCAAAGCACTGCAAACCGCTCTGCCAGTTTTTATTAATTACGACCTTTTTTCATTCACAAGCTTGCAAAGCGGTTTTATTTTTCGTCCGAATTAATTTGTTGATCAGATCTTGGTTATTCTGTTAGAATCTAAACCCTTTTCTCCCTTTATGACGATGTTTACAGAGAGGCTGCTGCAGCTTCCTGTAAGTCTTTGCAATGCAATAGGCTCAGCCAGCTATGCTCAGAAATCCAAAGACAATGTTCAGCTTAGGAGAGGAACACTTGACATGTTTTACACCATCACAAAGAAAGCACTAAGTTTATAATATATGCTGAACCATGATTTTTGTGTACACATATACACATTACACCTATACACATTAGTGTGTATATACAGGGGTTGGACAATGAAACTGAAACACCTGGTTTTAGACCACAATAATTTATTAGTATGGTGTAGGGCCTCCTTTTGCGGCCAATACAGCGTCAATTCATCTTGGGAATGACATATACAAGTCCTGCACAGTGGTCAGAGGGATTTTAAGCCATTCTTCTTGCAGGATAGTGGCCAGGTCACTACGTGATACTGGTGGAGGAAAACGTTTCCTGACTCGCTCCTCCAAAACACCCCAAAGTGGCTCAATAATATTTAGATCTGGTGACTGTGCAGGCCATGGGAGATGTTCAACTTCACTTTCATGTTCATCAAATCAATCTTTCACCAGTCTTGCTGTGTGTATTGGTGCATTGTCATCCTGATACACGGCACCGCCTTCAGGATACAATGTTTGAACCATTGGATGCACATGGTCCTCAAGAATGGTTCGGTAGTCCTTGGCAGTGATGCGTCCATCTAGCACAAGTATTGGGCCAAGGGAATGCCATGATATGGCAGCCCAAACCATCACTGATCCACCCCCATGCTTCACTCTGGGCATGCAACAGTCTGAGTGGTATGCTTCTTTGGGGCTTCTCCACACCGTAACTCTCCTGGATGTGGGGAAAACAGAAAAGGTGGACTCATCAGAGAACAATACATGTTTCACATTGTCCACAGCCCAAGATTTGCGCTCCTTGCACCATTGAAACCGACGTTTGGCATTGGCATGAGTGACCAAAGGTTTGGCTATAGCAGCCTGGCCGTGTATATTGACCCTGTGGAGCTCCCGACGGACAGTTCTGGAGGAAACAGGAGAGTTGAGGTGCACATTTAATTCTGCCGTGATTTGGGCAGACGTGGTTTTAGGTTTTTTGGATACAATCCGGGTTAGCACCCGAACATCCCTTTCAGACAGCTTCCTTTTGCGTCCACAGTTAATCCTGTTGGATGTGGTTCGTCCTTCTTGGTGGTATGCTGACATTACCCTGGATACCGTGGCTCTTGATACATCACAAAGACTTGCTGTCTTGGTCACAGATGCGCCAGCAAGACGTGCACCAACAATTTGTCCTCTTTTGAACTCTGGTATGTCACCCATAATGTTGTGTGCATTTCAATATTTTGAGCAAAACTGTGCTCTTACCCTGCTAATTGAACCTTCACACTCTGCTCTTACTGGTGCAATGTCCAATCAATGAAGACTGGCTACCAGGCTGGTCCAATTTAGCCATGAAACCTCCCACACTAAAATGACAGGTGTTTCAGTTTCATTGTCCAACCCCTGTATATACATATTAGTGTGTGTGTATATATATATATATATATATATATAAATGATGATTGTTTATTTTGATCAATTTACAAAATGCTAAGTGAGGGAGCTCAAACGTACAACCAAAGTCATTAAGAACTATCTTCAGCATAAAGAAGAACAAGAATTACTGGAAGTGATGGTCTGGCCCCCCAGAGCCCTGACCTCAACATCATGGAGTGTGTCTGGGATTACACGTAGAGACAGAAGGATGTGAGCCTACATCCACAAAAGATCTGTGGTTAGTTCTCCAAGATGTTTGGAACAACCTACCAGCCGAGTTCCTTCTAAAACTGTGTGCAAGTGGACCTAGAAGAATTGATGTTGTATTGAAGTCAAAGGGTGGTCACACCAAATATTGATTTGATTTAGATTTTTTTTTGTTCATTCACTGCATTTTGTTGATTGATGATAAAAAATGATTGACACACCTAAAACCTTTGCACAGTACTGTGTGTATATATATATATATATATATATATATATATACATATTGATGTTTAGGTGTTCCTTTAGTTCAGATGTAGATTGGTTGTGTCTAAATGTGTGCTGGGAGATTGTGGGTCGACAGCTGTGCCACAAATCAGCACCCATTTACTGGTGACAGTGTCATTAAAGTTTGCTCATCTCATAAAACACGATGCACATGGTCGAACGCCGTGCGCTCCTTTCAGCCTCATAACTCAGTCTGCTGCACACACACTTGTCCAGGCAAATGCAAACCCACAATCCCACAAAGCTAAACTGAGTGTGTCGACTTTAGTCGAGCGTTGGGGGAGTTTTGCGCATGTGTGTGTTGTTTTTGAATCTATAATAAGGAGGGTGATAACGACTATGAAGCAGAGATGGATCTTTACTAAAAGCAGAGCAGCAGTTAACGGTGTCACACTTTGTTTTACGATGAGTGCAAACCTCCCTTTCCTCTTCTCTCTCTCTCAATTTAGCAAACTTACCCAAAGTATATGAACATTATGCAAATAGGAAGTAAAGTCTTTCCCTTCTGCATTGCTCCACAATCTAATTAATCTTTAAGTCTAACTGAGTAATCCAGTGTCATTCTTGAAGACAAAGCACATTTTTCATTACTGATGCTGAGTTCTACCTGCTGCTTTCAGCTCCAGAGATTTATACACCCTATTATGAAGTTCCATCCAAGGGTTAATGTGCCATATGATTGCACTGAGGTGTCAAATGTCACCAACCTCATTCTGATCCGGGGTCAGGTGCTAGACACCCAGAAGGTCACAGCAATACCTCTGCCGATGTAAAAAATCAGATATGTTTGGAGAGAAACTGAGAAATGTGTTTCACCACAAAATAAAGGTTATTTATACAGATGCTTTCACACAAAAATAAGTGCTTAAAGATTAAACAAGAAATATAAATAACACCAGCTACTGGTTGACAGCTACTAGCTTACAGAGCAGTCATCTAAGACTGTAAGATCTGGAGTGCTTAAATCATCAAAAACATCAAAAGCACACTTACATTTTTCATAAAGAGCTCAGTTAGAATCTGGAAGGTAATTCTTGAAGCCAGTGCAAAACCAGTTGTCCAAGTTAACATCAGGTGCAGAAAATACGAAGGTGAGGCTCTGTTTCTGCTACTGTTCTACATAGGTCTGAACCCCCTCAGTCACATCATCACAAAGAGAGTGGATATAGATAGTGATTTTAAAATGGAGTCACCATCAGTCCCCTCCTCTACATGGGTGACATTAAGTTGCTTGGTGAGAACGAATGAGACATGATCTTATTGATCCACCTACCCAGGATGTACAACCAAGACAACTGGATGTTGGAGAGGTGATTGCTTCCAGAACTACTAGAAGGTAACGTTGCAGATGTTGAAGACAACTACAAATGCCATGGGATCCCACGGGCAATCGATACCTTGACTGTAAGGCATTCAGCCACAACCGAGTACCTTCAAGGTTCCGAGAAGCCAGGCGAATGGTAAAAACAAACCTAATCCATCAGTACCTATGCCCTGCCACTCATCAGATACTCTGCTAACATGGTTAAAGGAGATAGAAGCCACAGATATGAAGACAAGGAAGCTCCTCACAATGCATGAAGGGTTTTACCCAAAGTCCTGCACCCTGACACTGCACACTAACAGGGAGACCAAGGTCTAGTGAGCCTTAAAACCACCATCCAAGAAGAACAAGGAATATATCATGGAGAAATGATAAACATGAAGATACTATATTATTGAAAAGTTCATATATTACAGTAACTCACTAAGTGAAACACATTATTTAGATGAATTACACGCAGACTGTTTTCTGTCATTTTTTCTGTTAATTATGATGATTTTCTGCATACAGCCAATGAAAACAGGACATTTAATTTCTTAGAAGATTAGAATATTATATCAGACCACTGACAAAAAAAATGTACAGAAGCAAGGGCTTAATGAAAAGTAATTCTAATATCTGCTCTAAGGTTTATTTTCCGACGGTTCTTTTAATCTGACAAAAGAGCCTCATCATAATGCATATACTATTTAATTAAATATAACTGTTCCCACGTTCCAGTGAGTCAAAGATATTCCAGGGAACTTCTCCATGTAAAATCCTATAAAATTTAACTTAAGCTTTAACAAGAATTCCAAGATGAAAGGACAATTAGTGCAGAGAAGCCATACTGGAGTGAGTTGAGCTCTTGAGATTGTAGCAGCAAAAATTCTTGTAGGCTTCAAATTCTTGTACTGAATCTGACACAATCCATCACTGGATCCATTAGTGTAGACAAGTAAAAGCAAAAACATGCAACATTAATCCTCTCCAGTTCAGTTCTATTAGGAAATACCATTTATATGACAGAATCACTGAAAAAATAATGCAGTTGGATGTCATCCGCATAGTGATTATAGTTTTATATGAACTAATAATCTGCCCTAGTGGAAGGACATAAAGTAGGAAGAGTATCAGGGCCAGAACAGAACTCTCAAGTACCCCACTAACTGTCCTTCCCAGGTTTACCTCTTCAATGATATAAAGCAGCAGGATGTTCCCATTTGGTTTCAGCAATTTATTGTTACTATAAAGCTGAGCACAATTTTTCAAAATCTCTTATAAGACAAGTAGGAATCATTTCCTCACACTAATCAGCACATTGCACTTCTACATTGTTGTTTATAGCCCTGAAAATTAACAACAGGATGAAGTAAAGACTTGTAGCATGTTAATCTGAAAGGTCTACTGACACACACAAACAGACTTCCTCTTTCTGAGGCAGCAGCCTGACCTTTCTCTGAGAATCCACAATCCTTCATGGCCTGGTCCCAGTCAGAGTGAGTGGGCACAGGGAGTGATGAGCAGTCATCTTGCAGAATAATCAGGCTGGACATCACCATGTACCTGGGGAGGAGAGACATCAAATCAGAAGTTCTAAAATCCAAATGCAGGAACAAAAGTAACTGCTAAAATATGAAGCTGAGGAAGCAAAAGTTGGAAAAGTTGCTTTGGTTTTGCTGTGTTTAGTAAGAAAATGTCAAAATTAAACATGCCTGAGAATCCTAAGTCATAAAGAAAAGCTAAAAATAACCTTACCTCTGCTTTCAAAAGCTCAGAATATGCTCCAAGTTGAACACCGTCTAATTCCTTCATAAGCAGCTCCACAAACTCCACATCGTGATAACAGAAAAAGACAGACCAAAAGAAAAGTTCCTCTTTTCTTAAAGAGGGCAGTTAGAGTGGTTTTGTTAGTACTCTAACGCTGAGGAAGATAGTCACAATGCTGTCCTTTCAGGGGGCAGAAGGAGAGCAAAAGCAAGGGGATCACATCAACAAAAATGTGGCCGGGGGTAGAAATCACACACACCATGTGCCTTGGATAAGCACTTTTACATTAATACCATTTCTAGTCTGCTCATCAGAAGCAAAGTCAGGATTGTAAAGTTCAATATTAAAAATCAGTTGTGTATTTAGAGATGAATTTAAAGTGAGGACAGAAAAATTTAAATCGAAGTAGTATGATGGTAAAAGTACAAATTAAAAGCATATAGTCATTCAGCAAACCATTGTTCCCCCAGGCAACTCCAGGCATCCCACACAATTCCTCATAGTTCTGCCTTGTGACTGAGTGAATGTTCTCTTAGCTTGTCCCTTTGACGCCAACGTACTCTTCTGATGGCAGCCCACTCCAACGACAACCGAGGCAAACCTCTGGAAAAAAATATGTTCAAAGAAAATGTTCTTATTCCAGCCAAAAGAAAAATGTTTGTATGAGGCTTTTTTTTTTTTTTTTTTTTTTCGCTGATAATGGCATCACAGCCTCACTTGTTCGCGGTTTTAAAACTCAATATTTATAAACTGCAGAACAGCAGGGGATTTAAAGCCTCACCTGGATTTTTTGTCAGTTGATGTCCGTTGGAGGTTGGAGGTGAGGACAGATGGGAGGAGCCTGCGGTGGTTCCCCTAAACAGACTTAGAAACACCACCTGCCATTCAAATACGTAACCAAACCAAAGCATGTTTACAAAGCCCTCCATTTGCCTACATTTGAATACAACATAACATCAGCAGAGTGTGTGAGTCATTGGGCCCCTCCGAACTACAAACATCAGTTGACTTGAGACAATGCACATTATCTCACAGGTCTTTCGGGAGAAATACAACTGCAACCCTTTTGTGTTATTGCTGTCACAGCCTGTGATTAACAGAATAGTCTCTATTTACATTTACTGTAAATAGGTAGTATCTGAACTGGTTTTCATTCTGACTGACATTACCTTATTTGAAGCAGAGAAACCCTGCTCTCTTGTGGAAAGACACTGTAAAGGCAGCATCTTAGAAAAGAGAAGTATCACAACACCAGATAAGATGTCACCATGGAGGGGAAGTAATTTGATTTGCAAACTCATAGTGCATAAGGGTTATCATGTGTGATGCATCAGCTCTGACCAGTCAGAGGCTCAACAAATAAAAAAATAAAAAAAATTAAATGCATCAAAACTGAAACCTCCCACTCTTACAGTTTGTTAATGAATCATCTAACCACATGTTCTTTTATGCTCTTGACTTTTGAGAAGGAAAAAATCAAATAGAGGTTAGGGACATATGTTTTGATGCATCATTGGGAATAGCCTTGTAGCTCCTTCATTTTGTGTTGGATTCAAAACGACTTACTCTGTCCATTTGGGTCTTTTAAGGTCTGTCATTGTTACTTTTATTTGTTGAATTTAAACAACTTTTATACAAATTACTTTACATGTTTTATTATACAACTCTAGCTATAATGTCAGATTGCTTAATAACCATGCTTTTATATTATTAGAGACAAAATCTTGCTGTTCATTCAAATCTCCTTAATTTAGTATAAAATTGGGAATTTTTCCAAGCTCTAAAGTCCACAAGTTTACGATTTGAATAACTACAAATGCACATAGTAGGTGGGAAGTAAGAAAAACCCACATGATGGAGGAACAGAAAATAACATTGCTGTTGTTCTTAATCACATGGTCTATTTAAGCATTGAGAGTTCCTTTACTGGAAAAAAAGGCAAATTTTACATTTGACAAAATGCAGTCAGGTGTGTGATGTTCTCCTGGCGACTGCCACACTTCAACTCATCAAAGGGATTGCCAGACAAAGAGGCATGATCCACCGCTCCAGCACGTCTGACATGTCTGATGTCCACCGCTCTAGAGTTCAGTGGCTTTACACCACTGCATTTGACTCTGCTTTGCACTTGGTGATGTAAAGCTTGAATCCAGCTGCTTGGACATAGAAACACATTCTATGCTGCTCTCTGCACGCTGTTATTGAGCTAATCTGAAGGCCACATGAAATCTGGAAGTCTGTAGCTTTTTTCTCTAAAGAAAGCTGGTGGCCTCTGTGCACTGTGTGCCTCATCATCTGCTGACCCCGCCACCTTATTGCAGGTGAGTTGCTACTGTTCCTAACCACTTCCACTTTGTTATTGTTCCACTGACAGTTGACATTGGAATATTTAGTATTGAGGATATTTCACAACCTGACTTACTGAGCAGGAGGTATCCTATCATGGTATCACACTGAAACTCACTGAGCTCCTGAGAGTGACTCATTCTGTCACAGATTTGTAAAAGCAGTCTGCATACTGCATACAGCATATAGGTGCGGGATTCTGTACACCTGTGGCCATTGAAGTGACTGAAATGCCGGAATTCAAAGATTTGGAGGATCACCTCTGGTGATATAATGTATGTATTTCATTATTTGGTGAAAAGTCCCCTAGTAGGTTACGCTTCTATGATACACTTTTTGTTGCCATCAACAAGCCTCTAGTATAATTCAATTTTTTTGGCAGAATTTGAGTTCATTTCAGTTGGTTGCCTTCCTGCCTTCCATCGTTAAAGCACAATGCACACATTTTAATAGGGCTAAGCATAAAATGACCTCGGTTCAGCCATTCCAAACTAGTCAGATGCATGTTTGTTTATTCATTTATTTTTTTATGTGGATGGCTGCTTTCAGGCAAAAATTTAGAAAAACAAGGGATGCCTCAAGACTCAGTCCAGTAAAATAGGCGTTGATAGACGTACCTGCCATATGGTTTTAGTTAAATAATAAATAAAGGTGTGTGAGGGTGGGGGATGGGGGGCTAGTCAAATATTTCTTTATCTCAACAAACCTTTAGACACGCAGGCATTAACACAACTGAAAGTCACATAAGCAGTCTGGTGTTTTATCATATCACACTTAAACTATTTGTCAAAGGCATTCAATTCTATCTTTTACCATCCATTTTCCTGTATCTGTCCAAGTTCATCAGGTAGGATTCATGACCAGTATACACCAACAACATTTATATAATGAAGCTCCCACATTGACATTTCCCTGTCCCTTGGAGCTGCAGGTTTCATATATTGGTGGCGATGGTGGTAAGTGTTTGTCTTGTAACTGGTGGGTTGCTGGTTCAAAACCCCTGCTCCATCCGTCTCAGTCATTATGTCCTAGGGCAAGACTCTTCACCTGCCTTGCCTGCTGATGGTGGTCAGAAGGCCGATTGTGTGGCAGCCCCACTTTTGTCTGTTAGTCTGCCCCAGGATAGCTGTGGCTAAAATGTCGCATGTCACGGAAAAATCTGTCAGTGTGTGAATGGGTGGGCTATTGATTGTAGTGTAAAGCACTTTAGGGTCCCTGTACTTGATAAAGTGCTATACAAGTGAGGGCCATTTACTATAACAGGGAACCAGGACCACTTCCTGTTGGTTCCTGTCTAGAACCACCCATGCCTCCATCAGAGAGGTTTTGCTCATCAGTCTTCCAAAAAAGTGGGAACTCTGACTTTTAAAACAGTGCTATTAACAGTAATTATTATTTAATTATTTTTGAAGATTCGCTAATTGAAATATATTATAATATTTACTCAACAATTTTGTTGTTGTGAAAGATGAAAATCTATTGGTCATTTTCAATATGTATTTACAAATGAAAAAAGCAGCTTTAAAGTGATTTCCCTAAAACTGGATCCCTTTTCCCAGCACAACATCAGCTGCTATTGGCCACCCTCACTGCACCTGTTCAACCCTCGCGCCAATCACGCGCCTCGATCGTTGCTCACCAAGATGGCGGCTTCCAGTGCGCCGCTTTGCTCATCCTCGCAGCAGAACGACAGATATAGCCTTATCTCCGGATCATTTGAACTCTCCCCGAGGCTGACCAGAGAGAGCTGAGCGGGGCTGCGCTGAGAAACCCGGTAGCCGTCCCTTCCCTTCACGTTTTCATGGTACGCGGAGCCGGGCTCGGTGCTGGACTGAAGGGGGTTGTGCTATCCGAGTATGGCCACCGACAACAGGATCAATTTCTGGAGGAGAAACACTAAGGTTCCCGGAAGGTTGGTTGTCTCATTCTGTTCAGAACAGCGCTACATTCCAGGGCTGACTTAGTGTTGCTGAAGGTAGAAAAACTCGTTCTTTTTGGCTCACAATGAGAGAGCTACTGGATATGAGTAGAAAGAAGCTTTGGCTGACATTAAACGGTTGACGTAACTGCCTGAAGAAATGACAACTAAATGCGTAAATTAATGGCCGTTTTAAAATGAACTTCATAGACGGTTCGTTTAATCGTGTTGTCAGCTAAAAGAGGACTGACCTCCATCACCTATTCTCTGCGGTTTCTGTGAAAGTGGGGTGGCATCTGTCACCATCCGCCCGCCGTATGCTTCCTCGGCCTGTACTGACAGCAGCTGCAACACAATGTACTTCCTTTGACTTCACTTATACGGCTTTTAAGGTATGACAACAGTTCACCGGGCCTCTAGTTAGGGTTATGAAGTGATTTTTTTCTTCTTCTGCCAAACACAGCAGATTGGTGGACATCAAAACATTTTACTATGGGCTGGTTACCCGCCATCAAGGTTGACCACGGATTTTAATAGTTACTAATTCAAAACCACAAATAATTTCCATTATACGTTGCAGAGCTCTTATGGTTTAGAGCCCCTCTCTAAATGCTGCTTCATACTGCTTGTCAGGTGGCTGAAAGAAAGCTCATACACTTCCCTTCGCTTGCAGAAAATGACCAATTCAGTTCTTTGGAAATATTTTTGCTTGCAAAAACTAAAGAGGTTTTATCCAACACTGTTTTAAAACTGCAGTTGGCAAGCTAGCAGAAGCATGTTTATTGAACAGCCTTCTACTTGCTGGCTGGCTACCCAGGAAAGTAGCCAGATTAATTAGTTAACAAATATAATGGTTTACTTGAGCAACAGGCACTTGACAGCCACTATGAAATTTAGACTCTGAGGTTGGGCTCAGAACTATGTATACCCCCAGATTTTAGATTTAAAATCATTTTCATTCAGCAACAATATTTGTTTTTGATTGTAAATAACACATTCATCTGCCAAAAGACCGATAATGCACAAAGGTTGTCATTTTTGAGAAAAGAAATAAAAATCTCTGTTTTGTAGACATTTGAACAAAGCCTCCATGTCAATGTCTTGGAAGTTGGAAGGTCTCCCTCCCATCACCCTAATGTTTAGGTCACCCCACAGATTATTGGCCAGACTCTAGCTGGGCTACTCCGAAACTTTATTTCCAGTGAGAAAACCATGTTGGTGCAAATTAAATGATAATTTAAATCTAAATTTGCCAATGATAAGAAAAATTTGATCCCATCTGTACATGAGAAAGAAAGTGTTTAGATAGAAGGCAACTTAATTTCTTCTTTCTTGTTTCTTCTTCTCCAGTTGCTTTCTTTATAAGCACCCAGGATTGTCACCTCCTGGATGACTGAGAAAATAGAATAAACGAATACTGTAATAAGCATTATACTTATTACATTAATAGTCAGTCATGTTGCATTATGTTAGCAGTAGTAGGGCTAATTCTTACATTTGTTTGTTAAATATTTGTGCAAATATGATAAACTGGTAACAAGGTTATATCAACAGAATGCCACTGCAGTTCATGCATACCAACAAGTTGTTACTAAAAGCCAAAACACGACACCTTTTATCTTGGTGTGTTGTGTGTAAAGTTTGTTGCTGCATATGTTGCTCATTTGCCATCTCAGCCAACAAATATAAGCCTAATAATAATATTAGAACCAAAATATGACCTGCAACTGAGCATGTCCCAACCTTACAGGCACCCGTTATGGTGCTGGTTTTTAATAACCAACGGCTGCTATATCTTTACCCTGTGGGCTTTCGGCACATGTAGAAATCAGAACTTATTGGACCTCATCAATAAGACGTGACCTCTGCGTTTGTGTTCATCTACTTTGAGCTGCTTGGTTTTATGACTGACAAGCTGATGTTTTGGTCTATAACTGTCAGAGGGTGCGGCAGAAAGAAAACAACCTGGTCTGTTTGGGGAAACTTGAGAGGAGAGGACCTCTGAGGAGAGGGCGTGGCTGTCTTTGTCACACACACGGATCAGACTGCTGAGGGTGGACGGCTGGAAACCCCAAACACAAACAGATGTTTGAACAGGAAGAGAGGAGAGGTTATTCAAGCTCCCTGGCCTTGAGCTGCTGCTGATAAAACATGTGTGACTGTTGTAAACAAGAGACTCTGACACTGCCAGATAAACAGCAGTTCCAGTTCTCACTCACACGGTTTTCTGTTAATTATTTCATTACAAATGCCAGCAATTAACTCAGTCTTTCATGGCCATAGTTTGAGCAGAATTTTCAAACGAGTTGGATTTTTGATTTTTGTTCTATTTTTTGTTGCTTCTAGCTTTTGCAGTAAGAGATGACTGTGTTTTATATATATCTTCTTGCAATAAGGCTTCTATGAAGTGCATGACTAATGGATGCTCTCCTCTGAACTGTAGATCTCTGCTGCCCAGCCTCTCAGTTCAGGGGAACAATCCTATTTTGCTAGGTTTGCAGTTGAGGCATGTTCTTTCCATTTTCAGATAGATTCAACAGTGTTCTATGAGATGTTAATAACTTGGGAAATTTTTTAGAACTTTACCCTGCTTTAGACTTGTCCACAACTTTCTCCCTGACCTGTCTAATGTGTTCCTTGGTCTTCATGATACGTTTTGTTATCGGATTCTCTCTAACAAACCTCAGAGGCCATCACAAAACAACTTCATTTATATTACTCACAGTTCGACCCTGTTCACTAATTAGGTGACTTCTAAATGCAATGTAGGAGATTATTTAGGGGGTCAGAGTAAAGGCTCCTACATGGCTGTGGGCACTGTACACGGATGTTAGAGGTTTCATAGTCGAGTGTATCAATTTCCTACATTTCTGTAGCATCATGGGATGGGGAGGCAAAGCTTATTTTCTGTGTAGCTTTGAAAAAAACAAAAGAAAAGAAGGTGGTATATATAAGGCCAATAAACCAGACAAGGAATGAAGAAGGGGATACACCTGTCAGTGCAGCGCACATAGTGGCAGTGACACTGCGCATTCTTGCGACTGGTTGCTCGGATCATTGTGTCACATGTGTCACATGTCAGCTGTGTTTGATGTGGAGACTTTTTCCCGCCGAGCAGTTTACTGTGTGACACTGGGTACGCTGTTGTAAAATGTAAGCTTTGCATGGACACGGAACCAAGTATCCCAGCCACACAGGAAGTCGCAGCATTCGGTACATATAAAAATAAGAGATCCTCAATCACATCGCAGTGTAAACATTACATCAAAACTGGTGACACGAGGTCTTTTGTTTACTTGCAGCTCTTTATATTCACGGCTGTTACCGCGTGAACTCTTGACTTTCCGTGAACCCGTGATTTTGCGAGTCCAGATGCCTCTGCTGACGTCAGATGCATGAACGGATCCTAAAACGCATCCAGTTTGAATTGAGGCATGGACAGACACGAAACATAGTGTGAAAGAAGGGCCTCTATTGTGCACAACTTTGTGTTGGTCTAACATATAAAACCTTAAAATACATGCAAACATTTTTGTTCATCATTATGTGAAAAAGTAAAATGGTTATGAAGAGTTTTTTCAAGACCCTGTTGCTTTGAGGAAAAACAGGAACTGTACTCTTCCCACCTTGCTTCGGGTTGCCAGAGAGATGGGAGGCAAATAAAAGCTGAGCTTGAAGTTTCTCCTGTCTGCTAAACATACTGGCCACCACAGGGAGGTGAACAACATGGGAGCCCTGCAAGCTGTCCGCTAGTTCTGTTTGCTGCAGAACCACAATCTGACTAAAAGGCAGAAACTAAGCGGTCATCTGTGTGGAGACACAGTAAGGCTCATTACTTTACACAATGCTTGCTGCTGGCGTTGTTGCTGTCTGTAATCTAACACTGATGTGACAGATTCCTAATAACGCATTCCTTCATGGGAACGTCTCAAGCGTCAACAGCATATTGTCACTTATTCAATAGAAAAATGGAATGAAACAGAACCATGTAGGCTGTTTCAGATGTTTATAAGAATTTATTTAAGAAAATAAAACAGTTTATTTTGCCCCTAAAATGTTGGTCACTTTCTGATTAGCTTGTTCTCAAATTAGTGGGAAGATGCTTATTAAATGCTTTAAAATGCTTTATTGTAGTATGTCTAGACTTGATAATATGTAGAACAAGTTGGGTTATAAATCAGCTATTTCTAAAGGGAAATAAAACCTTGCTGACAGAGGAAGTATGTGTTTAGGGAAGAAAACACCTAGAAGGACAGTCTGTGCTGTCCCCAGCATTCTCCTGAGCAATCATTAAACACTGGATCTGAACACGTCTCAGATTAGCTTTGTGTTAAACTGAGGAGCTACACGTGTTTTTTCAACACTGCACTGTACACTATCATCCACAGTGTGCAACCAGTTTATGGAGCACAGCATCCACCTCTTGATCCCCGTTTGCGACGCACGTAAGTGCTGAATGTACGACTGGGCTGCTGCATGGCACATGGATGCATAATATTTGTCATGTCAACCAGTCCTTGCAGTTGCTCCATGTTTTGAGTATGTGTTGGAACTGCATGGACCATTGCTGTGCAACTGTGACCCATTAACTGCTGAATGCTCTTGTTTTACGTATTGAAACCAGTATTTTATGTTTTTGTTTTTTTGTTAAATTATTTTGAGATGCACCGATATGAATTTTGTGGTCAAAACCTATTCATACTCCTGCCAGATTTACATTTCAAATGCCTTTCATTTAATAATAAATATGTTTTTGTTTGGACATGAGACTGGTATCTCAAAAGAACGAGCTAAAAGGAGCACCAACTTTGAAAAATAATTGATTTGTTTTATTTACATTTTATTATAAAGTGACAATGCGAAATGTATTCAAACCCTTCTTAACAATCAATAACTTTGTTGTTAAACACCTCAGTGGTACTGAAAATAGCTAACTTTTAGTCTTATTCCCTCAGTAACAACCTTAACAGTGAAAAATGTTGGGAACGTGACCTGGTTGTGTTTAACAGATCAGCTGATCACCGATCAGAGCTGGTAAAGCCAATAATGGTTTGATTCCGCTCACCAGCTGATCATTTGGTGCATCTCAAACATTATTTCAAAATTTGGTGTCAATTAAAAGCCAGTCTATTATCCACCTGTGTGATCTGTCAGGTCTTACATTTTCTTTCCTGTCCTCTTTGTGAATTTTCTCAATCTGCAGGTACCCAAAAGACCCAAAGCCCAAATTCAATAACCTTAAGTCTAAAAAGGCTTGCAGCTTCCACGAGTTTGCTTGCAGCACAAATGATGCTTGGGACATCGATGACGAGGAGGATGACAATTTCTGTGGGACCCCCTTCCCAATGTCTTTTATGCCTTCAGGCCAGGACTCGACCTTATCTGTGCACAGCCAGGTAGCTAAAAGACAGCGTGTTTATCACTGAAAAACTGCAGGCTACTTTAAAAGACTACACAATCCTCTTACAGGTGTGTTTTGTTTATTTCTGTGTTCGCTTAGAAACTACAGCATGAGACAGGTGAAACAGAACACGTGTTGCCGCACATACTGACTCCACCCAGAAACGACGGTCACAACCCCGTGGATGATGGCTCAGAGTGTGAGGGTGTCAATGGCAAGTTTGTAAAGTCGAGTAGTGACGCAGACATCAGCACCTCCTCAGGTATGTTGTAAATATCCTACAGCAGTTGGTTCTGATCGAAGAGTTCCTGAGAGGTGATTCATACGAAAGCTAATTATTGACTTTAGGACTTTATTGGTTAGGAAGGACTTAACACTGCAGGTAGAGCTATAGGGATTATATCAGACCTTAAACATACGCCCAACAGGACAAGTTCCCACTCCACTAAGAAAACCACTAAATGCTGGAGGTCATTAAGAAGTTTTTGTTTTACTTCTGTTCTTCTGTTGATTATCCCAAATTTTCAGTGGAAAGAAATGGGAATATCCCAAACGTGTGTGTGTATATATATATATATATATATGTATGTGTGTATTAATTACAATATATATATTTTGTTTTACTTTTTTCAGTGGTTGGTGTGTGTAGATAAACCACAACCAATATAAAACATGATGACAATATGTCACAAAATCAACGGAGCTACTCAAAGATTAGAGCCTGAACACACATATAACTGGTTGCAGCATTTTGTTGTATGGATGCAATAAAATACATTCAATACTTTTCCAAGGTACTGTATGTAGTACTGTCTAAAGGCTTTTTAAAGATTAGATGGTTGGAAACTTTTGCACAGTAGTGTAGTAGTATTGTAACCTGGATGCACATCTTTAATAATGCACAGGCTGTGTACAGTTTCATATTGAGGAGCATCTGTCGCATGAATAGATCTGTGTGACTCACAGAACACCTGGACCTCTGTTCAAAAGTCACCTGGATGCTGAATATTCACTCTGTTTCTAATCAGTCCTTCCATCTTATTTAATCTGCCAAAGCCATGGCACAACATAGGCAAACGAAACAGTGGTTGTCCAGTTACTGTGTGCTGTTATCATGACATAGGTTCTGTTATCTGGAGAACATTTCAATAACTTTTGATGGATATTCTATTTTAATTTTTTTCTTGGTTCCTTTTCTTCAGTTCGCGCCTCACTGCAGAAGCAGCAATCTCTCCCTGTTCGTCCCATCATCCCGCTGGTGGCTCGTATCTCAGATCAGAATGCTTCAGGGGCTCCACCCATGACGGTGCGGGAGAAAAACCGGCTGGATAAATTCAAGCAGCTGCTGGCTAGTCCCAACACTGATCTAGGTACTGTGGAAGTGGAAAAATAACTCCACATACATTTGGTAAATGGCCTCCCAGCAGCTCCCAGAATACCGCTGTGTCCAACCTCAGTACAACACTGAGGTCTGGTCTGTCTCCTCCCCATTTAGACCATAAAACTGAATCAGGCTGGAAGGTAACAGTTCCCTTACAGAATGATCTACACATCGTCCATCCTTAGGGTGGAAAAGTTTAATAAGCCTTTAAACTTGTTAAGATTATTCCAGAGCAAAAAGAATATTATTCAGTCTACCTATGGAGTAGCGCTAACCCTTCACTCTGACTTACTGCCGGCTTGAATTGCTCTCTGTACATGAAGTAAAACTGAGTGTTGATCTCATAGGCCTGTTTTGCTTTTCCCTGTCACAGAAGAACTCCGGAAACATAGCTGGTCAGGAATACCAAGAGAAGTCCGGCCAATCACATGGAGACTTCTGTCTGTAAGGGTCATGACCTTTCATTTTTGAAACAGCACATAACTCACAACTCAATAAGAAAAGCTGTTTTTTTTATTCTGTTTATCAAGTAATGTTCATTTGGTGTCACAGCTCTTATCTTCTCTTTGCTCTAATCTCAGTGGGCCAGCTTGTTCTGTTCCCCAGAAAGGAAAGTTGCTCTTCTGTGTTTTCGCTTCTCATTCTTGCTCTTCTTAGGGATACCTGCCAGCCAACAAGGAGCGCAGAGAGCTAGTTCTGAAAAGAAAGAGAGAAGAATATTTTGGGTTTATAGAGCAATATTACCACTCCAGAACCGACGAGCACTATAAAGACACATACAGACAGGTAATATTGTCATCTGTGCATAATCTGAAAGCCGTATAGCTTTAAATGAATTGGACACACTGTGGTTATCTACCTTTACCTGAGTTTTATTATTTCTTCCTGTCAGATCCACATTGACATTCCAAGAACCAACCCACTCATTCCTTTGTTCCAGCAACCTGCAGTCCAAGAGGTGAGAAGCAGTATGAATACAGTGGGCAGCGGCATTGAAGATACTGCTCTAGATCAGTGCTGCTGCAGTTTTTCAGTCTTAGCCTTCTTGTAGGGGTGTCAAACGCCAGCCCTCAAGTGCCAGTGTCCCGCTACTTTTAGATGTTTCCTTTGTCCAACACACCTGAATCAAATGGTTGAATTACCTCTTCAGTCTGCAGTCACATATATATAAATGTGTAAACTAATGTAAAGTTGTAGAACCACTTCCTCATTTAATTTTCTTCCATTTACACTGTATGTAGATTCTCACAGAAGGCATCAAAACTGTAAATGAACACATATGGAATTATGTATGAAACAAAAAATTGTAAAAGAACTTTAAAAGTGTTTTATATTTTAGATTCCTTAAACTAGCCACCCTTTGCTGTAATGACTGAAATATTAACCTTTCGCCGTCTCTCAATGAACCTCTGGGAATTTCTTTCAAGAAAAGGAGATGAGATCGCTAGGAGAGCAAAGCAGTAATCAGAGCAAAGGGTGGCTATTTTAAAGAAAGTAAAATGTTTAGATTTATTAGATACTATTTCTTTACTACATATTTTCATGTGTGTTCATTCATAGGTTTGTTGCCTTTGGTGAGAATCTACAATGTAAATAGTCATGAAAATAAAGAGACCCATTTTGCGAGAGAGTGTGACTTAAACACACTACTGTGTGTGTGTGTGTGTGTGTGTGTGTAATAAATATACATAACATGAAATGATTATAGTTTGGGGGAAGTTGGTGAAATATTGTGTTGCAGAGTCATTGAGGAGAAGAAGATGAAGTTCTCTTTGAGACAAAGCTTGACTCAGCTCAGCTTGTTCCTTAATTGTGGTTTAGTGATTGAATGTGGCTTTTAAAAAACAGAAAGAGCTGTGTTGAGATTTGCAGGAAATCTACAGATGATAAGTTGAAATGTTACTCTTCCAATAGGTGGGGTTAGGTTGAATGTTAAGGAGGTGGCAGCACTGAATGCAACAAACTCATATCTGAGAACATACAATAAAACTGCAACAACAGAGAGATTTGTTAAGCATTGCATGTTGTTCCTTCTTTCTTTCACCATATTCAGTGTGAACTGTTTTTATTGAAATGAACAGTTTCCGCCATTAAAACTGACACTTTGGTTGCTTTCATTTTGTTTTCAGGTATTTGAGCGGATTCTTTTTATCTGGGCCATCCGTCATCCAGCCAGCGGTTACGTCCAGGGCATTAATGATCTGGTCACACCCTTTTTTGTTGTCTTCTTGTCTGAGTTTGTCAGTAAGTTCATTCATGCATAAAGCTTTTAAGTAGGTTTTTACATCTGTGTTTTTTATCTGACTTCATTTTAGAAAACCCACTGATACTGAAATCAGCTAACAACATCTTCCACCCCAAAGACTCCCACAGAGTCGGCCGTACTCACCTCCAGGGACGTCCGCGCGTGCTCCAGGCGAACTCAAAGCTCAATTTTTACAACCGGTGTCACACAATAAACTGCTTGATGGGAAAAAGTCTCCACATCAAACTAGTTTATATGTAACACACTTCTCTGAACAACTAGTCACGAGGACACACTACATAACTGCCACTTTTTGCGTTGACAGGTGTATTCACCTGCTTCGTCCCTACTTTGGTGGCCTTATATACTATCTTCTTTTCTTTTTGTTTTTCCAAAGCTACAAGGTAAATTGGCTCTGCCTCCCCTTTCCATGACACCATGGCAAAATATTTGGGAAATGTAGGAATTTGTCAACAGAAATGTAGGAAATCTGTACGCTCGACTCTGAAACCTCTAACGCTGCTCACAGTACACCTGACTCTGTGGGAGTGTGGTATGTTCACTGATCAGAAAAGGGTCAGACATCTGAGATTCTGAATGGCTGGTCACCAGTCAGAGTCAAACAAGCTATAAATCAGCCCATTGCTTTACGATGTGGCTACAAGACCACAAATAATACTTTTCCTCTCTGCATTTAATTTAAAAGATTTTCAGTTGAGATGTTGGTTTAAGAAAATCTTTTTTCAATTTTTAGCGGAAGATGTGGAGAACTTTGATGTGGCAGCTCTGCCTCTGGAGACCCAAAGAAACATTGAGGCTGACAGCTTCTGGTGCATGAGCAAACTGCTCGATGGCATACAGGTGAGGCTACATGCTTGGATCTTAGTGTGTAGTTAAACTGTCTATGTTCCTGTTAAATTAAATGGCTTTCCTTTCAGGACAACTACACCTTTGCCCAGCCTGGAATCCAGAACAAGGTGAAAGCGTTAGAGGAGCTGGTCAGCCGAATAGATGGTGAGGAGATGAATGAACTAGAGGAGTGCACTGATCATTCCAACAGAAAACATGAGAAATAATGAAAAAAATATCTGTGTGTTTTGTCTTCAGTGGATATTCACAATCATTTCAAGAAATATGAGGTGGAGTACCTGCAGTTTGCTTTCCGATGGATGAACAACCTCCTGATGAGGGAGTTGCCACTTCGTTGTACTATTCGTCTTTGGGACACCTACCAGGTCATCTTAACCCCTTCAAATATTTGGCTTTTCTGATGGGTGGCAGATAGTTTTTCTTTAGAGCCAGTTTTGGTGACTGGTCTCCCTCTCAGTATTCCCCACCTTGCTGATGCACAACATTAAATTAGTGTTAGTAGTGATGAATGTGTTCATCATGCTCTACCTACCTGTTTCCCTGCTTCAAAGCAGTTTATTTAAATAACACTCAGCCAAACTTGTTCACAAGGTAAGGAACTAATCCAGGCTTCCCAGGTAGGTGAGTTTGATCACGGTCACATCAGTAACAGGCAGGCCAGACAGTCCCAAATAAAAGGTTTATCTAGAACATACAGAGATGGGGAAAAAAGTGTTAGATCTGCCACTTCTGTTCTAAAACTGAGTATATTGCAATTGTGTTTTTATGAAACTGAAATGTGTGTGTCCTTGCCTGAGAGATGCTCCTGCATGCTGATCATTGATCTGGTGATGGTAGGAGATTAAAAAACTGGAAAGAAATTATGGAATCCACCTGAAAATGATCTGGCAAATAGTCTCCTATCAGCTCACAAAACTCTTCTTGCTCTTGATGTCATATTAAAAACAGATGGAGACAGATTGTTAGATTTTTTTCCTTTCCTTTAGACAAATTGTAACAACAAGAAATGAAAGGTCTTGGCATAGCTCTCTGCCCCAGTGAGTGGAAGCTCTTGCAGCTTGGAGATAAGCAAACTGAGCTGAACCACAGCTTTCTACTTAGAGCTAAAACTTTCACTACAGCCTTTAGAGGGTGGCGATTTGCTGCTCCAAACATCTTCTACTGAAAGAGAAAAAAGAAGAAAGGGACTAAAAAGAAAGTCTTTTTTTTACCCAAATACCAGATCAGTTCTTGTATGATTGTGGTTCCTGAGAGATAAATTGACTAAAAGGGGAAACTCCTAAGATTTGCCTTGTATTGTGAATGAACACAACGAACGGAGTAGTAAAACCCTCTGAACTAAACGTTCAGTTTTTATGTTTCAAACTGTTTTGGTTCTGAGTGGGAAAACCTAGTTCATATAAGTATAGACCTCATTCTTACCTGGCACTAATTTTGGTCATGAGTGATTTGATTGGTCAGCTGGCTGAAAAAGGGATCTTACGATTTACCTGAACTTGCAGCAAAAAGCACAGTCATGGCGGGGAACCTAAGGAGCTCCTCCTATCACTCACTCTCATTGAAATAACCTTGTTCTAGAACTACAGCTAACTGTTACGTATAAAAATTATTAGATCTTTTTTTATTTGTAAATCTTGTGTTAATCTATTAAACGTTGGTGTTTTTACTCAAAGTTAACATGCCATGATACGTAGCCCATGGTGCTGCTGAATGCAGTCCATCCCGAGTCTCACTTTGCCCTGGATTCCTTAAACCAAATCCAATGATATTCAGAGTGAAATTAAAACATTTTATTTGAGAAATGTAATTTTTCCTAAACTAATATTTGATACAGTCTGACAGACATTAGTATATACAGGTCCTTCTCAAAATATTAGCATATTGTGATAAAGTTCATTATTTTCCATAATGTCATGATGAGAATTTAACATTCATATATTTTAGATTCATTGCACACTAACTGAAATATTTCAGGTCTTTTATTGTCTTAATACGGATGATTTTGGCATACAGCTCATGAAAACCCAAAATTCCTATCTCACAAAATTAGCATATCATTAAAAGGGTCTCTAAACGAGCTATGAACCTAATCATCTGAATCAACGAGTTAACTCTAAACACCTGCAAAAGATTCCTGAGGCCTTTAAAACTCCCAGCCTGGTTCATCACTCAAAACCCCAATCATGGGTAAGACTGCCGACCTGACTGCTGTCCAGAAGGCCACTATTGACACCCTCAAGCAAGAGGGTAAGACACAGAAAGAAATTTCTGAATAAATAGGCTGTTCCCAGAGTGCTGTATCAAGGCACCTCAGTGGGAAGTTTGTGGGAAGGAAAAAGTGTGGCAGAAAACGCTGCACAACGAGAAGAGGTGACCGGACCCTGAGGAAGATTGTGGAGAAGGGCCGATTCCAGACCTTGGGGGACCTGCGGAAGCAGTGGACTGAGTCTGGAGTAGAAACATCCAGAGCCACCGTGCACAGGCGTGTGCAGGAAATGGGCTACAGGTGCCGCATTCCCCAGGTCAAGCCACTTTTGAACCAGAAACAGCGGCAGAAGCGCCTGACCTGGGCTACAGAGAAGCAGCACTGGACTGTTGCTCAGTGGTCCAAAGTACTTTTTTCGGATGAAAGCAAATTCTGCATGTCATTCGGAAATCAAGGTGCCAGAGTCTGGAGGAAGACTGGGGAGAAGGAAATGCCAAAATGCCAGAAGTCCAGTGTCAAGTACCCACAGTCAGTGATGGTCTGGGGTGCCGTGTCAGCTGCTGGTGTTGGTCCACTGTGTTTTATCAAGGGCAGGGTCAATGCAGCTAGCTATCAGGAGATTTTGGAGCACTTCATGCTTCCATCTGCTGAAAAGCTTTATGGAGATGAAGATTTCATTTTTCAGCACGACCTGGCACCTGCTCACAGTGCCAAAACCACTGGTAAATGGTTTACTGACCATGGTATCACTGTGCTCAATTGGCCTGCCAACTCTCCTGACCTGAACCCCATAGAGAATCTGTGGGATATTGTGAAGAGAACGTTGAGAGACTCAAGACCCAACACTCTGGATGAGCTAAAGGCATCCTCGAAGCATCCTGGGCCTCCATAAGACCTCAGCAGTGCCACAGGCTGATTGCCTCCATGCCACGCCGCATTGAAGCAGTCATTTCTGCAAAAGGATTCCCGACCAAGTATTGAGTGCATAACTGTACATGATTATTTGAAGGTTGACGTTTTTTGTATTAAAAACACTTTTCTTTTATTGGTCGGATGAAATATGCTAATTTTGTGAGATAGGAATTTTGGGTTTTCATGAGCTGTATGCCAAAATCATCCGTATTAAGACAATAAAAGACCTGAAATATTTCAGTTAGTGTGCAATGAATCTAAAATATATGAATGTTAAATTTTCATCATTACATTATGGAAAATAATGAACTTTATCACAATATGCTAATATTTTGAGAAGGACCTGTAGTAATTGATCTTCACCTAAAGAGCATAATTCGTCCTGAGATTTATCTCCTAAGTGTTGCAGCAAAGGTTGTGTTTGGTCTGTATGAATTCCTTCCTCTTTCTGGCTCCAAATACTGACTCCTAGCCCATCTACTCTAAAAATCATAACAGATCTTATCGTTAAACAGCAGAACAGTCATAACTCCTGGGTGAGGCTGTGTTATAACGAGCTGTTGTTTTTATGTTTTTTTTTCACAGGCTGAAGCTGAAGGTTTCTCCCACTTCCACTTGTATGTGTGTGCTGCATTTCTTATTGAGTGGCGCAGAGAAATCCTCTGCATGGTTGACTTTCAGGTACTGATATAAATCTGTGATCTTATTTAATGATGATGCCAAAAATTAGGATTTTTCAAATAATTCAGAGGGACCCTCCCCCATCTATATCTCTGAAAAGACTCCTCTCCAGGATGTTCTTTGACATGAGTCAGCTTCCCGATTAGGATTTAATTAACACCTAAAAATGTCTTAAATATGGGGGAAAAAATATAAGTTGGCCTTAAATACAGTAATCACAGGTCTTACATTTTGTTGTGGCCGGACTATTTAAATCTCGTATATTCTCGTAGTCGTAGTTTGTTCTCGCGGTGCTTTTCTGTCGAACAAAGGTTGGAGCTGAGCGCAGACATGTTTGCGTCTGTTGTATTGTTTACATTGTTAACAATGCTGATTGTCCTTCTAGGCTTGCCATAGAACGGTGGGAAAACGCAGGGTTTTCCGATGTGATGTGACGGTAATGAAACATGGTTCATGAAGCAGTCTGGATATGCGTGTTTATTAAATAATCCAGCCTAGAACATTACACTATGACTCGAGACTGTTGAGGCTACAGGTAACTTGCTGCTAACCTACCCGTGCTAGCATGCTTTTTTGCGTCTGTTATGGGTAAGTGCAAATATATTGCTGGTTGGCTGGACGATGTTCGTTTTCACCACTGGATCACTTCTGTTGCCGACCCATAAAAGGCTAGGTGCATTCTGTGCAAAAACCCATTTAAGCTTCGCACCATGGGGTTTAAGGCTGTTGAGAGCCATTTGAAGTGTGAGAAGCGCAAGAGCCACATATGGCCCTTTTCCACTGACTCGTTTTAAGCGACGTGGCTCCACTTCACTCGGTTTCGCCTCCTCGGTACGGTACCTGTTGTGTCTCCACTGACCCACTGGTAGCTGGAGCTATGGCGGCTGAAGCCCCGCATCCAGCTGTCAGTGTAGTGGCTGTGCTGCCTTACTGTGTGACATTGTCTCAGTAAAGTAACCTGCGTGAAACGGCTAAAAGAAATTAAACTAAATTAAAACATAAACTAAATAACAATAATTTTTCTATTATTGTATATGCAAGAATGTCATATATATGTTCTTCATGTAGTAGGAACTAGGATAAACTGATCCCTCAGGAGTCAGCGAGTTGCACAGCTGGCGTCATCACTTCTCAGCGGTTAATTATCAGCTGTGTACATAAATACGATTTGCATGCATTCTGTTTTATTTTTTATTGACAGACCAGCTGTTTTACATTTGAGAATTGTTAAAAGGATTTTTGTTATTCACTTAATATAAATTAGTGGCGTATTAATCACTTTTCACAGATTGTACATACAAGATAGGCACACCGCCATGGCAAAATAAAAACCACACCTGCAAAATTTGTTTCCTTTTTTTTTACAAAGGGCATATATATATATATATATATATATATATATATATATATGTGTGTGTGTATATATATATATATATATATATATATATATATATGAATGCCAAGAGTGTGCAGAGCAGTAATCAAAGCAAAAGGTGGCTACTTGGAAGAACCAAGAATATAAGACATTTTTTCAGTTGTTTCACACTTTTTTTGTTCAGTATACAAGTCCACGTGTTAATTCATAGTTTTGATGGCTTCAGTGTGAAGCTACAATATTCATAGTCATGAAAATAAAGAAAACTCTTTGAATGAGAAGGTGTGTCCAAACCTTTGGTCTGTTCTGTATTTATACAGGGGTTGGACAATGAAACTGAAACACCTGGTTTTAGACCACAATAATTTATTAGTATGGTGTAGGGCCTCCTTTTGCGGCCAATACAGCGTCAATACGTCTTGGGAATGACATATACAAGTCCTGCACAGTGGTCAGAGGGATTTTAAGCCATTCTTCTTGCAGGATAGTGGCCAGGTCACTACGTGATACTGGTTGAGGAAAATGTTTCCTGACTCGCTCCTCCAAAACACCCCAAAGTGGCTCAATAATATTTAGATCTGGTGACTGTGCAGGCCATGGGAGATGTTCAACTTCACTTTCATGTTCATCAAACCAATCTTTCACCAGTCTTGCTGTGTGTATTGGTGCATTGTCATCCTGATACACAGCACCGCCTTCAGGATACAATGTTTGAACCATTGGATCCACATGGTCCTCAAGAATGGTTCGGTAGTCCTTGGCAGTGACGCGCCCATCTAGCACAAGTATTGGGCCAAGGGAATGCCATGATATGGCAGCCCAAACCATCACTGATCCACCCCCATGCTTCACTCTGGGCATGCAACAGTCTGGGTGGTACGCTTCTTTGGGGCTTCTCCACACCGTAACTCTCCCGGATGTGGGGAAAACAGTAAAGGTGGACTCATCAGAGAACAATACATGTTTCACATTGTCCACAGCCTAAGATTTGCGCTCCTTGCACCATTGAAACCGACGAAACAGGAGAGTTGAGGTGCACATTTAATTCTGTCGTGATTTGGGCAGCCGTGGTTTTATGTTTTTTGGATACAATCCGGGTTAGCACCCAAACATCCCTTTCAGACAGCTTCCTCTTGCGTCCACAGTTAATCCTGTTGGATGTGGTTCGTCCTTCTTGGTGGTATGCTGACATTACCCTGGATACCGTGGCTCTTGATACATCACAAAGACTTGCTGTCTTGGTCACAGATGCGCCACCAAGACGTGCACCAACAATTTGTCCTCTTTTGAACTCTGGTATGTCACCCATAATGTTGTGTGCATTTCAATATTTTGAGCAAAACTGTGCTCTTACCCTGCTAATTGAACCTTCACACTCTGCTCTTACTGGTGCAATGTGCAATCAATGAAGACTGGCTACCAGGCTGGTCCAATTTAGCCATGAAACCTCCCACACTAAAATGACAAGTGTTTCGGTTTCATTGTCCAACCCCTGTATATATATAAATTGCGTTTCTATGTTAATTTTTATTTTTATTTATGCACTTCTACTAAACACAGAGAGTTTGAAAATTTAATATCATGAAACCTTAAAGTTTACTTTATTTTGAAAAACCAAAACCCTTCCTGCCTGCGAAGCTGCTACAGTTGTCCGTAGAGCCGTAGAGGGAGGCGTAAGAATTGCCACATCCTCCGTTCCTGCTCGGTTTCGTTCCGACTGGTGGAGCAACTCCTGCAACTCCTTGCTATGTTAATCAATGAGAACCAAGGGTGTAATTTGTGGGAAGGTTAGGGGGGTTATGACCCCCCCACCCCACCCCCCAATAAATAATAGGCCCACTGCCATGATTTTAAAAAATCTGAGGAAACCCTGCCCTTTATTCTGTAAATAGCTTTCAGTTCATTTCTAATTGCTTTTTTATTGTCATTAATTGTGATTATCTTGACTTATTATCAGTCACAACTCTGCTAATACTTGCCCAATTTCAAGATAATCATTTTTTATGATTCGAAGAGCTCTGTCTGTTAAGTCAGAAAACATTGGCATTTTAATTAGTAAAAAAAATGTCCACTGGGATAATTATCTGGACCACAGCCCGACCAGAACTTATAAAATAAGGCTCAGGGGTTCTGATGTGAGGAGGTTGTGGAAAGAGAAGCAGAGAGGAGAGACGCTGATGTCTGGATGATAATGCTGCAGAGTTTGCCTGAAGACTGAAGACGTTACAATTTTGGCCTTTATGATGACCAGGAGAAATTACGTTTTCACTGATAGTGCAGGGAAAAGTTAATAAAACTCAAAAGCGACTACAATAATATTAACAACCACATTTGCTCTAGCTGGTCAAATGGAAATATAATTTTACTTTTTAAAAATCATAAACCATGCCTGAAAGCTGAAAGAAAAAAAGGACACATCAGCTTTCTGAATTGACGAGACGCTGTGTTTAATAACATCTTAAACCAGCTGATCGCACATAAAATCAGCTGTTCAGAGGCACTATTTAGTGTGTTTTTCCACCAAAACACACTAAATAACACCATTTTAAAACAGTGTGTTTAGTTAAGAAATGTATTGACGTACCTTAAGGGAACCACAGTCTGCAGGAGGAGGGAGCAGGCATAGAGCAGACTGCCTGCATCAGGTCAAATAGCAGGAAGAACCCTCTTAATCTGCTGAGCACTACTATCCAACTTAAAACTAACTTCACTGGGTCATAAGTCCGCAGTTCTGTTCTTTTAAAGTCCTCGTTATCGCCATGGCTGAGATGAAAACTTCCTCATAAATCCCAAAATTGTAACTTCTTTAGGCAAACTCTGTAGCTTCAGCAGTCCAGACAGCAGCGTCTCTCCTCTCTGCTTCTCCTTCCACAAGTAAAGGCATCCTGAATACATTTTAGGTGAAAAAATTATACTAATATTTTCTACTATGACTGTTAGCAGAGAAATCTGACAATCTGGTAACAAGTTAAACATAAAAACCAGACTATTCAGATGATGATATACAACCCCGACTCCAATGAAGTTGGGACATTATGTAAAACGTAAATAAAAACAGATTATAATGATTTGCTAATCCCGTTCAACCTATATGCAATTGAATATACTACAAAGACAAGATATTCAATGTTCAAACTGATCAACTTTATTGGTTTTATGCAAATATTCACTTATTTTGAATTTGTTGCTTGGAAAATGTTCCAAGAAGTTGCTGGAACAGGAGCATGTTTCCCTCTGTGTTTCATCATCTTTCCTTTTAACAACTCAATAAGCGTTTGGGAACTGGGGAAACTAAATGTTGAAGCTTTGTAGGTGTTATTGTTTCCCATTCTTGCTTGATGAACAACTTCAGTGGCTCAATAGGCCGGAGTCTCTGTTGTGCTGTTTTGCGCTTCATAATGCGCCACATATTTTCAATGGGAGACAGGTCTGGACTACAGGCAGGCCAGTCTAGTACCAGAACTCTTTAACTACGAAGCCACGCTGTTGGAACACATACAGAATGTAGCTTGGCTTTGTCTTGCTGAAATAAGCAGGACGTCCCTGAAAAAGACATTGGTTGGATGGCATCAGTTGTCGCTCCAAAACCTGCATGTACCTTTCAGCATTAATGGTGCCTTCACAGATGTGCCAGTTATCCATGCCATGAGCACTAACACACCCCCATACCATCACAGATGCTGGCTTTGAACTTAACACTGATAACAATCCTGACGGTCCTTTTCCTCTTTGGTACAGAGGACACAGTGTCCGTGATTTCTGAAATCAAATGTGGACTCATCAGATAACAGCACACTTTTCCACTTTGTTTCAGTCCATCTCATAGGTTCATCACTCTCTCACCAATAAATTCAAAATGTCTTCAGTCTCACACTGTTTCTATCAGGGATCAATTACAGTGTTACAATGCAGTACAGAGTGCATTTTACATTATTAAGTGGTGTTTATATAAAGACATCATTTGGATTTTTTTTCTTCAGAGCCTCCTGATGCTCCTCCAGAATCTCCCAACTATCCACTGGGGTAATGAAGAAGTGGGTCTCCTCCTGGCGGAAGCTTATAGACTCAAGTACATGTTTGCAGATGCCCCCAGCCACTATAAGAGATAAGCCTCAAAGAATCAAACCCTGCTGGGACTGGGAGGACCTGAGCAGTGTTTGGGTCTGAGGTAACACTGAAGAGACTGACAGTGGGAGAAACTAACCACTTAACTCTATGCTGTGAAGATGAAGTTTGGAGAATATCACCATGATTTGAATTTTGGGGTGGAGCCACAGGGCTCCAGTGAATTTTCTGGACTATATGCAGTAAACATACTGCACTGTATCAGTGGACTGTTACAGTATATAAACCACATGTATTTAGTTTTTTTTTTTGTTTTCTCTCAGAAGAACATGCTGCAATTTTAAAGGATGTTGAATGTTTGTGAAATCCTCCCTTTTAGTGGCATCTGCAGATTCTATTTTATATTTGTTTTCTAACAAAACTCAGTATGAACCAGGTAACTACTGTTTTTCTCATTTGAAGTCAGACACTGATGAGCTGTTATAAATAGGAAGCACAATAAAGCGCCCCCTCCTCTCTGATTTGTTTAGGACTACCAAATCTGCTGTGAACAATCAGCCTTTTTAAGCACTCGGTGTGACCTGAATAAGCTTCCTAGATTTACACTGTAAAACAAGCTTCTGTGGTTCATTTTGTGTTTTTTAGGTAAAAGATGAATAATTGGTTTGCATCCAATTTCCCTTTCTGGCTGTGAATCACTTTAATCAATGTCTAAAGGGTTGAGCTTTAATCTGCAGTGTATAGAATTGTATTAAAGATATATAAATGGACCTTTTATTTAGGATAGCTTTTAAATTTCACCATATGCCCCTAATTAGTGGTTATGAATTACCCTAAAATCTGGTAAATTTTACTCAATTTTAGTTTGAAAACAACTAAATATGTCAACTCTTTATAATGCCACAGAATTACAACTCCTGCAAACTAATATGAAATCAATTCTGTTGCATGGTGTTCAGTCAGTTTTAATTCGTAGCGGCAGAATTCATTCACAGATGTGACATAACAGCTGAATGTTTTTGCTTTGTAAAACATAGCCTTAATAAATTTGTAATTAACGGCACATCTTTTTTTAAGCTCAAGAAGAGGAACTCATGGAAACACGAACCAAAAACCCAGTGAATCCTTGAACCTCCTCTGGAATTCTGAGGCATGGACTTTACTAATGGGAAAACAGTATTCCTGTCTCGTTCCAACATCATCATATGGCAGCTGCCAGATAGAGCCTTGTTCTGCTTCCTGTTTCATTCTGTTTAACTGTTAATGGTAATTCTAGTTCAGTTTTTCTGGGGAAAATCCATTTTCCTTCAGCTTGAAGTTCCTACTGCTCAGTCACAGACACCAACTCCTGTGTCTGTTGATTTGTGTTTTATATATTTTCTTGATCATTTTCTGTTTTCCTGTCACATTAATTCAAATCTTTCAATTTTTGGGGGATTTGCTCCAAGTTGTAGACCCAGCTAACAGGGGACCAACCAACATATAGCCACAATATGCATTGATTTACCTTGATGGTCAACATGTCGATAAGGTCTGCACGCAATTTTGTCTTCATCATATTTTTAATAATGACACCTACGTATGTATTTGTTTTAGAAATGTAATTTACATTGATTCCAGAATTGTTCCCTCTACTTGGTTTTAAAAATCATATGCTGTTAATGACTGCAGTGTTTTAAGGTACGTTTCTGAAACTCATAATGTTCAGCTGTTAAAGTTGTTTTGTGTCGTGTGGTTTGCTTCATTTCTGCTATATAGTCAAATAAGTGAGCATTCTCTAAGACTAGCAAGTCGTCATCCTGTTTTGGCAGGGTAAACTTTTATCCAAACCAGTAAGAGTCATTTGTAGAGTCGGTCAAACAGAATTAGTGTTTGTTCAGTCTTTTTGCTACTCAAAGACATTTAGTCTTAACCTGCTACTGAACACAGCCCAAAGCAGCTTTATGTCCATAATGATGCCTTTGTTTTATTTGCAATGTACTCCTGTAAAGTTCTATAACTTATGCCTGTATTTAAGTTTTAAGTTTGTTTCATACAATTTTGTTTTTTAAACATTTATGTCCCCCACTCATCTACCTTGTGGTAACAACACAGCATACAGTATGTTTTATTTGACAGCCATTTTGACATGTATCATCTGACCATTTCTTTCATCCTCATGTGTGAACTGGAACAAGTCTGAAGTAAAGTAATTCTGACAGAATTTAGATGCCGGACTGCAGACCTGTAGACTTGAACGACCTCAGTCAGTAGATGAGTTTGAAATGAAGTCTTTCTGAAATGACGTGACATGACATTAAAAATGCTTTGGTACTTAAATCACATCATACTTTACCTTGGAGATGATCTGACTGTGTCTTAGTCTAATAATGGTACAGCTATTGTGTTTAATATTGATGTTATTCATTATCAAGAATGTTTTGTGAGCGTTACAGTTTACCTGTAGCCTTAAAACCACATTCATTCCTCCATTCAGGGGAGTCCACTGATTGTGTCACTACCATGATGGTATTGTTCGATCCACACTGACTTATTTCAAGGTCATTTGTTTTTAAAGATGTGATGTAAAGAACTACATGTTAAATAGGGGTGTTGAATTGCCTATGAAGCGTTAATGTGGATTCAACAAAAAGCCAAATATCTTTTGGGCCAAGGCAAAATGTTTTAAAGCTCTTCGGCTTTAGCCTTAAATGAATAAATTATTACAGTTTCTGCTGTATTTTCATTCCTTTTGTTTATATTAAACTAATTGCGATTATTCATTCCAGCATCTGTTTGTGTGTTTGAAGAAGTTTTTCTGTCTTTTTTGACAAATGTTTTTATCAAAACTTTAGGAATCAATGATTAATTATTGTGCCTTCAAAATGTATTCATATGCTTTTTTTGTAACATTAAAGCCACACATTACAGTGTGTTTTATACGGATTGTATGTGATAAACTAACACAAAATCATGCATAAACGTGAGGTGGAAGAAAAATTAAACAGTTTAAAAATGTTAATGACAAATGTGAAATGCATATATATTCAGCCCTCATTACACTGACACCTGTAGGTAAAATCCAGTGCAATGTATTCCCTCCTGAAGACACCTGATTAGTAAGTGAAGTCAAACTGTTTGTCATTTAATCTCTTTAATAATGATTAATGTAGCTGTTCTGTGAAAGCCTCAAAGGTTTGCAGGAGAACAGCATCATGAAGACCAAAGATCACAGCAGACAGGTCAAGCAGAAAGTTGTGGAGAAGGTAAAGGCAGGGTTATGCTTTAAAAAAACATCCAAAGTTTGAACATCTCACAGAGCTGCACAGATCCCCAGCTATGGTGGGGAAATCTGTTGACAGAAAAACATCATGCTGTGGGATGGCTTTTCTCTGCCAAAGACAGGGGTTCTGGTCAGAGTTGTAAAATAATGGGCAGCACTGTACTATAAAGTACTATAAAAGTACCAAATTCGGTACTTTTATAGGTACTTTTTCTTTTGGCTGAAGGCCTTTAAAGTCGCGGGGGACCCTATGGCCACTACCTTCGAAAAATTGAATTTATAACAACTACAAGTTAAGCATTGATCTGCTGCTCACATAATCCAGCATCCATACAAAAAAGAGAATGAATTAGGCGAGCAACCAGAAAGCCCCGGTCCCTAATTGAAGCGCTTTTCCCCTGCGTGAAAGAAGACAATGGGACTGATCAGGACAACTTCGCTACCCAAAACCAGCAACCTTCGGAACTCTTTCTCCAAAATCAGTTCACATAAGACATAGTGTTTGGACAGAGAAATTAGTCAGGATGAACTAATGTGAATAATGTTTATTTCATGACGTTTGCTTTTGGTTGTGTCGAAAAACTCAGCTAAGTGCTAGCAGACTAGCTGCTCAGCTAATAATTTATTCTGTGTTGTGTTTTTAACGTGAAGACAAACTTTATTTAAAGTGTGGTTTTTAAACACAGATCGGCCATAAGGCATCGTCTTCGGTTATGCATTTAATCCTTTTATTAATGATATTTTAAAGGTACATGTGTGACTTTGAAGGAGTGCTAGCAAGATATAAGTTTCCTTTGTTAGCTCCAACCGCTAACGACTAAGGCTAAACACGTGACTCGCCGCCATCTTTTGAGTCCTTTGGCTTCCTTCTGACCGGGCCAGTTAATAATACTTTATCCAGAAAGGTTATTTCTTATTCACAATAATATTTCCTTAAATATTATTTAAATATTTCGTTAATATGTTTGTTAATAAATTCTTGTATATTAACAAATTCTGTGAATTTATTCCATGTGTGTGCAGTTGTGCTGTTCAGTAATGCCAGAGCATGTTCCACCCCTTTTTCTCTATTGTTCTAATACCACCGCCTTTTTGGGCTGGTATTCACAGGACAACACTTAACAGACCAAATTATTATTTAATAAAATATTTGTATTAAATAATGTAATCATAATTATAATAGTACCCATCAACAATTTTGCATTTTTGCAGAAAATAATCACTTGAACTACAATTTTGTTTATCAAGATTTTTGTACTAAATCTTGGTAATGGTAACGGGACCATAGTTATTTAGCTGAGATGAGTACAAGCTGTGTTTAAGAACAGGTTTGACAACAGCATGTTTAAAATGGAGGGACCGATTTATAATATCTACTTGCAGGGTGCAATTAGGTCAAAAATAAAAAGGGATTAGAATACATGAAGAGGGTTTCATGTTTTTTAAAATAGTACTGAGGTCCTGAAAATTAGTGTGAATAACTGCTATGACTGGAAATAAGATGGATAAATGTAAGAGTAGGGAATGGAAGGAGGTGAAAAATTAGCTCTGATATTCCTAATTTTACTCTCAAAGTCTATTAGAAGGATGTTATGGTTAGACTTTGAAAATACAGGCATGAAAGGAGCTTGAGGAGAAAGAATCCTATTTATTTATTGCAAAATTGCACTGCTCAGGGTGGCCACATGTTGGAGTAGCTCTGTTGGTTTCATTCTGATATATTCTTTTTAAAAACTCTTAATTCCACCTTTTGTGGCTGAGGTTTGCTGTTTTTGGATGGTTCTCTGTAGTTTTGGGTACTGTGCTGCTGGAAGGATTTTTGCTTATAAATTTTACTTTTGGACACTTGCTATGATGCAAAACCATAGCAACAAGGTGTGTTTTTTTACAAGCAAGATCAGCAGTTTTACCTCTCAAAAGCTCAAATAATACCTCTATTACAGCCCCAAATCCCTGATGAGTTGAAAAGGAGAGAAGAGAGAGAAGGAGGAAGTTCAAACCATCTCTTCCATTGATCATAATGGGCAATGTGAGGGAAACAAGTTGGAGGAACTCGAACCTCTAACAAGGACCCAGCCAGAATCAGGAATGCAGTGTTATGTATCACTGAGACATGGGTGCGGAAACATATCCCCTCTCCAGCGTCTCTTTGCCAGGCTTTCTGACCATACGAGCAGACAGAGATTTAAAGAGGAGCGAGGATGCTTCCCCAATAACAAACTCTAGTTCATAAGTGACCTGAAAGAACTGCTAATTAAGAAAAAACAGCCTTCGGAGAGGGAGATAAGGAATCATTGAGTATGCAAGGACAACATTAGAGACAGCAAGGAGGTGTTCACGATGAAGCTGGAGAGCAAGCTCCACCAAAACAATATCAGAGATGTTTGGTCAGGAAAGAAGATCACATGCTTCAAGCAGGGGGAGGATGGGACAGATGGATGCCTGGACAGAGTCAATGAACTAAACACATTCTTCGATAGGTTTACTTCAGGAATAAGCTCAGCATCCTCCTCTCCTTCCCACAGCCAAACAGACATCTGATCCTCTTTTGACCCACAGCTTTCCTGCCAGTGTTTTATTTTCCACCTCAACCATGGACCCTTCTGCTTCTACATGTTTGTCTTCAACCAAATCAGAAGATCCTGATGTTCCCTTTGCCTTCCTCTCCCACCTGTGTCTCTCTAGAAGTCAAGTGGAGAGGCAGCCGGGGATAATTGACATGGCTGCAGGTCCAGATTGTTTCAGCCCTAGAGTCCTGAAGGTCTGTGCAGAGCAGCTCTGTGGGATTCGACAGCACATCTTCAACCTTAGCCTGGCCCAGAAGAAGGTTCCAGTGTTGTGGAAGACCTCTTAGCTTGTTCCAGTACCAAAGAAAACTCACCCATCAGTTCTCAATGACTATAAACCTGTTGTCCTGACATCCAGGAGTACTCCTGTTGGCCCACTTGAGTAAGCAGACAATAATCTATGAGGACTTCCTTCAGTTTGCTTATCACTGTGGGGTTGGAGTTGAAAATGTTGTCATTCACCTGCTTCCACAAACCCACTGTCATCTGGACAAAGCCAGCAGCACTGTGAGGATCATGTTCTTTGATTTCTCCAGTGCATTTAATACAATTCAACCTGATTTACTTTGTCAGAAACTCCAGAAGACTCAGGTGGAGGCCTCAACAATCTCCTGGATCATTTGTTATGAACAGGACTCTGTAACTGGCACCACAACATCTGAACAGGAGCAGCACTGGTTATTAAAGGATCATTTCTAACATAACACAGTCAGACAAAAAAAATGGTTTAGAAAAACCAAACCATGTGTTAGAATGACAGTTCAGACCCATTTCCCTTCCACTCCCTATAAAAATATATATATAAATGTATATATATATAATATATATAAATATATATAAATATATATAAATGTTTTTCAGAAAATAGGAGGAAAAAAGTGGCATAAAGCAATGAGGGTTCTTATGTTGAAAAAATGTTTTTTCCTTTCACATTGTTTAACAGTCATATCCAATAATCAAGCATTTGGTTTTTGCAGGTTCCAAAAAACCTGAGCAGTGTAAAAATATCTGACATATGTTCATGGTCAACTTTTGCATTAATGTTTTACAATTTTTATGAAAATGTCGCTACATTATCAAATTGGTGTTTTACACAAAGATTTAAAAACAAAATAAAAAAAACATTTATTTGCTGCTAAAAGAAGTTATTTAAATTCCAGACATTATCCTTGTTCTGAATGATTTATTTATATAGTTATTGGTTGTTTTGTGGGCGGGTCAAAAACTCACTAGGAGCCACAAAGCTGTTTTGAATGACATACCGGAAGTCTCCCTGATTGCTAAAACTTCGCTCTCACGACCATTGCAGTCATGCCAGTGCTGTGGTTCTGTTCTACGCGGTCGGAAATGATCTGTACCGAGCCCACAGTGTGATTATAGCCGACTGTTCGTTCAGAAGTCCCTCAGGGTGTGTGAGAGACTGCAGGTGAGCCGTTAAAACACGGAACCATGTTAGCGCAGCTTAGCACCGAGCTAACGTTAGCACACGGAAGCTAACTCATGTTTACTCTCACATGGAGCTGCTGGCTTTCACTAACTGCTCTCTGGTCGTTTAGACTTTAACTAAATGCGGCATATTAAACTTTAGCACCTTTTGGAAATGTCAATAAAAAAAAGTAACGAGCTGGAGAGATAGGAGACCGTGCTTTCACTATCAAACCTCGACCTCTGCAGCTAAGTTTATTTTTTAATAGAACGCATTCAAGAGATTAAACCTTTTATTGTGGACGTGACTCTGCAGATGTGTTGCGCCATGCTTTATTCTTTTATTTCCCCCTTAAGCTGTTAGACATTCTGGTATTTTTAAAGCGCTGTCTTGTAAAGATAAAAGGGGAAGTTTATATCTAAACCAAAATATCAACGGGCAAATTATCAGTGATCTTCTTGTTACTAAAAGAAAAGGATAAAACTCTAGCAAAGACCTGGGAGAAGAACAATTCTTCTGAAGATACTCTGCTTTATGAAGAAGCCTAATTATAAATGGCCTCAGTTGTAGTTTAACATTCGTATGAAGGCATAAAAACATACTCTCCAAGATCTGGATAAAAAAAAAACAGTAGCAGAAAGGTTCTCTGGTTGTGGTTATATTACCTTAGCAGTAGGTTTAACCCCCCCACCACCAAACTTTCAATTTCTTTCAAAAGAACAAGGAAAGTGGTTTAGATCGACCAAGTCCAGACCAAAACACAGCCCTAAGGAATTAATCCCAAAGACTAAATCAGAAGAAATGTTTCCAAGTCAACCCTTTCAATCTGATACATGTAAATAAAATCCAATGCAATGTATTACATTCAGTAGATGCCTAATTAATAACTAGGGTCAAACTGTTTGCATTTTATCTTTTCTGTGAAAGCTTCAGAGGGAGGGAGGACATAAGTGAACAAACAACATCATGAAGATCAAGAAACACAGCAGACAGGTCAAGGAGAAGGTGGTGGAGAAGTTTAAAGCAGGGTTGGGTTATAAAACAATATCCCAAGCTTTGAACATCTCCAAAAACACTGTTCAGTCTATCATCCAAACATGGAAAGAGTATAGCACAACTGCAAGCCTACCAAGACATGGCCATCTACCCAAACAGACACTGCAGTCACGGAGACCATTATTTGCAGAAGCGTTGAAGAGGCCTGTGGTAATTCTGGAGAAGCTGCCGAGATCCACTGCTCAGGTGAGACAATCCGCCGAAAGGAATGCTATCAGTTGTGCACTCCACCAGCTCGCAAAAGCTTGAGACTGGGATGAAGCGAACATGTACTGAATGAGAGTGGAACCTTAAATCAGTCATTCTGATGATTAGAATAAAAACATTGGGTTTGCATCTCCATATACACACCCAACCTTGGCTTTCTAATCCATCCTGCTCTCTGTACTAACTAACTCACAGGTTTGATTTCGGATGCTGCACATGCTGGTTGATATTAGTGACTTATGTCCACGAACAAAGCCATCTTATTCATAAATGCACCTTTAAATATAAAGGTTTTTACAGTGTTGGTGTATTTATTTTGTATCATTTTTATTCCATTCCAGCACTCTAGCAAAGATGGTTAAACCCAGATATTTATGTACACTATATATACAGGTCCTTCTCAAAATATTAGCATATTGTGATAAAGTTCATTATTTTCCATAATGTCATGATGAAAATTTAACATTCATATATTTTAGATTCATTGCACACTAACTGAAATATTTCAGGTCTTTTATTGTCTTAATACAGATGATTTTGGCATACAGCTCATGAAAACCCAAAATTCCTATCTCACACAATTAGCATATCATTAAAAGGGTCTCTAAACGAGCTATGAACCTAATCATCTGAATCAACGAGTTAACTCTAAACACCTGCAAAAGATTTCTGAGGCCTTTAAAACTCCCAGCCTGGTTCATCACTCAAAACCCCAATCATGGGTAAGACTGCCGACCTGACTGCTGTCCAGAAGGCCACTATTGACACCCTCAAGCAAGAGGGTAAGACACAGAAAGACATTTCTGAACGAATAGGCTGTTCCCAGAGTGCTGTATCAAGGCACCTCAGTGGGAAGTCTGTGGGAAGGAAAAAGTGTGGCAGAAAACGCTGCACAACGAGAAGAGGTGACCGGACCCTGAGGAAGATTGTGGAGAAGGGCCGATTCCAGACCTTGGGGGACCTGCGGAAGCAGTGGACTGAGTCTGGAGTAGAAACATCCAGAGCCACCGTGCACAGGCGTGTGCAGGAAATGGGCTACAGATGCAGCATTCCCCAGGTCAAGCCACTTTTGAACCAGAAACAGCGGCAGAAGCGCCAGACCTGGGCTACAGAGAAGCAGCACTGGACTGTTGCTCAGTGGTCCAAAGTACTTTTTTTGGATGAAAGCAAATTCTGCATGTCATTCAGAAATCAAGGTGCCAGAGTCTGGAGGAAGACTGGGGAGAAGGAAATGCCAAAATGCCAGAAGTCCAGTGTCAAGTACCCACAGTCAGTGATGGTCTGGGGTGCCGTGTCAGCTGCTGGTGTTGGTCCACTGTGTTTTATCAAGGGCAGGGTCAATGCAGCTAGCTATCAGGAGATTTTGGAGCAATTCATGCTTCCATCTGCTGAAAAGCTTTATGGAGATGAAGATTTCATTTTTCAGCACGACCTGGCACCTGCTCACAGTGCCAAAACCACTGGTAAATGGTTTACTGACCATGGTATCACTGTGCTCAATTGGCCTGCCAACTCTCCTGACCTGAACCCCATAGAGAATCTGTGGGATATTGTGAAGAGAACGTTGAGAGACTCAAGACCCAACACTCTGGATGAGCTAAAGGCCGCTATCGAAGCATCCTGGGCCTCCATAAGACCTCAGCAGTGCCACAGGCTGATTGCCTCCATGCCACGCCGCATTGAAGCAGTCATTTCTGCAAAAGGATTCCCGACCAAGTATTGAGTGCATAACTGTACATGATTATTTGAAGGTTGACGTTTTTTGTATTAAAAACACTTTTCTTTTATTGGTCGGATGAAATATGCTAATTTTGTGAGATAGGAATTTTGGGTTTTCATGAGATGTATGCCAAAATCATCCGTATTAAGACCATAAAAGACCTGAAATATTTCAGTTAGTGTGCAATAAATCTGAAATATATGAATGTTAAATTTTCATCATTACATTATGGAAAATAATGAACTTTATCACAATATGCTAATATTTTGAGAAGGACCTGTAGATATTCAGAACCATTTTCTTCCAGATACTGACTGTAAATCAGTCTCAACCTCTTATAAGTCAGATAGGATTACCATAAATGATTCCATTTTCTAAATTATAGAATAATTCAGAAGATTAGACATTTGCTTAGGATTTGATAACTTTAGCCCGTTCCTCCTGACAGAACTGGTGTACCTGATTCATGTTTTAATCCAACTCGAAAAAACTTAATAAATCCCAAAGAACCAGTCTCCATCCTGAACGGTATGATGGCTGGACATTCCCATCATGTTTATACTTGGATAGAATTATTTGAACAGATAAATGTGGCGCCAAATGGAAATTGGACACATAGATGAACCAGCTTTGATGAACCAGCTCTGCTTCAAGGATTTCTTTTTGATTGTTTTTTCCATGATGTCAGTAAAGGAAGCGGTGTGTTTGAGATGCCATAAGCTTGAGCACCCTGTGTATGTGTATGTAAGCTTCTGAGCTGGAAGATAAGAAAAAGGCTTATATTTCTGGCATAAAGAATAGAAATATCCCGTCTGTCGCTCAGTGGGGAATTTCAAGTTTCACATCAGCAAAGTGACGGACAAATTGAAATACTGTTGATATTCCTAAATGACCTACATGTTTCATCTGTTTCCTATTTTCTAACTAAACCCCACAGAAATAGTTTTAATCGCTGTATCTGACTCAGATGTATTCTGTCTCTTAAACAGGAGATGGATGGAGTCGGGTGGAGCACCTCCAGGTCACAGGAGTCATTCAAAACGGACACTCTGTCTAGGCTCGCCAGCTTCATCACACGCACCGACACAAAGCAGCATGCTCAAAACCACCAGCCCTCCCATCTGCCTCTGTATGGTTGTCAGGAATGTAGGAAAGGTTTCCCTTACCCTAAAGATCTGCTGCAACACCAGGAGCTAAAGAATGCTCTGCCTAAACCTCACCGTTGTTCCTTCTGTGGGCAGCAGTTCTCCCTGAGGTCATCCTTACAGCTACATCAGTGTAATGTGGACTCGAACCAGTGTGACAATTGCCATGGATCAACACGGCGCAGCACTCCATGCACGACTCTGCTCTCAAATCCAGGCAGGCTCCAGGAGAACTCACTTCATCACCAACCACACCTTTTGGACAGCAGTCCTTACGCGTGTGCCCCGTGTGGGAGGAGCTTTAGCCAGAAACAGGCGCTGCTGCACCATCAGCAGGCCGGCTGCAGCGGGTCTCCGTCTCCATCAAATGTTGCTGATGCTTGCAGCGTTCCTGACGATTCTCTGCCCATATCTGAGGGCGACTCGGCTCACTCAGATTCTTCAGATACTCCAGGCCCCAGCAGTGGTGCCGTCAACATGTGCCAGATCTGTCCCAGGACTTTCTGCACAGAAGCTGCGCTGTTGCGGCATATTCAGGACAACCATGTAGAAGAGAAGCTAAATGCCAAAACGCGGAGTGATGGAGAGGAGGAGAGTACTGTAGAGGTTAATGGAAAACCAAATGAAAGCCTAAAATCCAAAAAGAAGCTTCTAAGCTGTCGCTCCTGTGAGATGGTTTTCAGGAGTACGTCTAAACTGTACATGCACAGAAAGGAGAAGCACAGCAGAGAAAAACATATCAGGAGGGAGCCGAAGCCGGCCATCAAGAAGCTTAGAAGAACAGGAACGTATCCATGTCAGATCTGCAGCAAAGTTTTCTTTCATCATCTATCACTTAGGGCACATTGCAGACAGCATGCAGCGGCAGGATGCGCCCCCATCAAAGACGCCAAAACCTTTAAACTCAATCCTAAAGCAACAAAACCAAGTCTGTCAAAAAATAAAACTCACAGAGCTGGTCCAGGACGGCCCAGGAAGGTACCCAGAGTTTTATTTAAAGCGGACGCTCCAGGAGGAGTGTCTGAGAGAGAGGAAGAGGCCGATGAAAGAGAGTTCCCCTGTCCCTCCTGTGCAGAGGTCTTCTCTGTGCAGCAGCAGCTGAAGGAGCATGTGGAGCTCCACCAGTCCTCTGTGAGAAGGCATCAGTGCAGTGTGTGCACGAGTGAGATGGACGCATGCAAGGGGCCAGGCTCAAAGAGGCAGAGGATGTACCACTGTGTGCCCTGTCAGCAGGGCTTCTCAGAACTGGACCCTTTCCTAGAACACTGCCAGGAGCACCTTCGAATCAGGGTGGAGGAGGACCGTATCTCAGAGGGTCGCATGCTGCAGGGGAGCAAAGCCTGACCTTCGGTGCCAAGTCCTCAGCGACTGCCTTTTTGCCTCCAGACTGCAGGGCCCTCTTACACCAAGCTGACAGGGAACCGCTGTCTCCTGGGCTGTTTAAATACTGCTTTATTTACATGTTGAACCATTCTGCTCTGCTGAGTTGGGTTCTTCTGTGCAGACTAAGACTGTGATGGGTTCATGTTGGTGTATGAGAGCCTTCAGACAGCTGAGCATGTGTGAAAGTAACCATTTGACTGATGGAGCTGATGACTGAATGTTATCCTATACCAACATATCAAGGTCTAAAGGAAATCCTTTTAACCCTTTAACCACATATTACATGTAATGTTTCCTGTACATTTGTTCTTCTGGTAAATGACTAAGATCCATCGCACTGCTTTCAAACAGCCGCTTTGGGCTCAGAGCTACTGGAAACGGGACCAAGCATCTTCATTGATTCGGAACAAATGTGAAATGGCAATCACAAACAGTCCTACCACAGATCTTTTTTTATTAGCTGATGTGTTTGAGTAGATAGTTTTTTTTTTTTCTTTCAACAGTGTTTCATTAGTAGGTTTAAAACGAAATGCTTCTGTGCACACAGCGATGGTTGTTAACTGGCTGCTGGTGGACTCTTGTTCTTTAATGAAACAATGTTTGGATTTGAAGCCTAGAACCTGAATAAACTCATTCATCAGAGTTTGTCTTCTCCTGGTGAGAATCCTGCTTTCTATAAACATGGTCTGTTGAGAGGCACAACATGTGTCCTGTGCTGTATGTTAGTCATCCTTCCTACGGTCTGAGCAATAACTACTCTCCAACTGGCTAAGCTTTATTTTGGTTCTGTCATGTGCATTGTCGGATCATCAGCAAGGTGAAAGTCCAGCTGGGCTTTTGATCTCACCCAGCTGATCAGAACTATCTGAACATGGTATATTCAGTAAGTTATTAAAGTGGGTTTATATTCAGTCAGCTGCGGATTCTGTACCAAATTCTTCTTTGGATTTTTTTAATAAGTAGAACACAGTCTATATAAAACTTAAATTTAGACAAAATCAAATAATATTCACATTGTGAATGTGTGTAACAGTTAAATGTAGCCATTCACTGTAAGCATCTCCAGGCTGTTGCTGAGTCTGGGTTTAAAAGCAAAACGCCGACAGCCTGAAGATCTACTCGGTAATATCCACCTGTTGAGTTTTTGCTTTGGTTGAGCTGGTGAGAATTAAATGGCTTGTTTATTTGCCTTATTTCATGGTTCACCTCTTAGTAAGTGATGCCTAGAACAGCATGAGCATCTTTGACTTGTTCTTAGATTAATTTCTTTCTTCTAGTTTAAAGTTTCATTATAGTTGCACTGACTCCCATAATTACCGAACGTGTCTTTTCATGGGAATACTTGCGTTCTATGTCTTTAGCTCAATTCAGTTTATATAGTTGGCTTATATCTCTCACCTATGCAAACCTGTGGACTAAGATCAGTGTGTGTTACTTGATAAGTGTGCTTTGATGAACCAACTAGCATTTTTGTTTAGCTACTGTTTTTAGGGTGCTACTGTGAAAATGTTCATGATTTAAACCGTTTTCAAACATTTTTGTTTTTTGGTAAATTGGTTTATACCTCTTTATAGATGACAGAATAAACAACTTTACAGCTGAAATATTTCATGTTTTTTTTTTTTTCTCGTGAGAATCCTGTTAAGATCTGGTACAGCTGTTTTGCCTTAACATGGCTGGGCTCATGTAGATACTGTTAAATCTGAGCAATTTATTTCGATATTATGCCGACTTACAGGAATGTGTTGGCGTCCCAGGTAAAGGTGAATCTTTTATTACAGTAGCATAATGTCAGACTGAGAACTTTAGAAAAATCCAGCCTTTGGAGTACTTTTAATCATGGGAGAGATCCTGTGTTAGAAAAATGTCACAAGTGGCATAAGTATTGGTACTCATAATCACTTTAAAATAAATATAACTTCGGTATTTATGGAATGTTAAGTTCAAAGTTTCTAGGAATGTCTTATTAGTAATCCATGACTTTATGTTTGTGCCTGTGGTTTAAATAAAATATGACAGACCCATTTCTTTTAGCCACTAGTCTGGACAAGGACTGAGCCGTACCTTCCATCCACACAGGGTAGGGAGGTGAGAAAAATATCCAAAGCTCACTGGGAGACTGGGTCACCAACTGTCCATAACAGCAACCAGATTCCATCTACATGCCAAGCAATTGTTTGGGAGTGGTACCAGAAAAACAAATGTCTGTTCTGTTACACCATCACATACATGGGGAGTCTGCCAAACTGAAGCTACATAAAAAGTACTACTGGATCAGTGCTTCTGTGTTCTTTTTGTGTCTCTGCTCTGATCTCTTAAACTCCCCAGTCGCTTGTGACAGATGGCCGCTCACACTGCCTGGTTCTGGTTCTGCTGGAGGTTTCTTCCTGTTAAAAGGGAGTTTTTCCTCTCCATTGTTGCTACATGCACGTTAAGTATGAGGGATTGCTGCAAAGTCAATGGACGCCACTGTCCACTGTGTCTACATGCTCATCCAGGAGGATTGAAACTTTTAACCAATTTAAATAAAAAACTCAATCTAACTGCACTGTTTGTTAGGGTTAATTGGACAGTATGTACTTGACTTGAAATCTGTATGATTCAATGGAATTGACTTTGTAAAGTGCCTTGAGATGACGAGTGTTGTGAATTGGCGCTATATAAATAAACTGGATTGGAATTGAATTGAGGCTAAGTCCCTGGTCAGACTTATGTTTTTATTCAGCTTTGAAATTCATTCAACCCCACATTTTAGCACACAATCTAAACTTCAGTTTTATTGCCTAGTTGATTTTTTTAACTGAGGACAATGGATTAGAGTACATGGTGTTTTATCTGATCCTAAGGTTTCTTCCTCTGGTACTCCTCAGCATCGTGTCTTTTCCCTTTTTTATTGGCCTTTTATAAAAATGACTGCCAGAGCCATCACACTGGACACCACATTATGAAATTTGTAGATAATGTTATTGTTTCATTCCTCAGCAGTGAGAACTCGGAACTATTATTGGAACCATTAACCCCCTCCCCTAACATTTCTATTGTCAACTTTCCCGTAGACTGTTTACTGTTTTTGTTTCTGTTGCCTAAGAATTATGTTTTATTGTGTATAAATATGTTATTTTTAAATGCTGGTGTTGTATTGTAAACAGTCAACAGTTATAAATAAAGCTTATAATAAACAAAACTCTAAACATGGCCTGGAAGTGAGGGACTTTTTAAATTGGTGCCAAGCTTCCTTTATTACCTCAGTGTGGAAAAAACAGACAGAATGTGCATAGACTTGGAAAAAAGGCCTACAATGATCTCTTCAATACCAATAATCAAACTGTTGAGCGGGTGCTACAGTATAAATACCTGGGGAAGTTATAGATGACAAATTGAGTGTTGAGATGTTCTTGGAAAAATTTTTATTTTTATTTTGGATAGATTATTAATTTTCTGTTGTCTGACTGTACTACGAATTTAAAGCAGAACATTGTTTTTACACCTTTGATTTGTTTATTGCAACTCTATTCATTGTCCCAACATTCCACAGTTTTTTCACATGAAGGATTCAGAGGTCTGAGAAAAATCTGATGACCTGGCATTGGAAAGTAATTCTCATTGCTTCCAACTCTACCCATTGCAACAATAAAGTTGCAATCCATCCATCGTCTCTACCTGCTTGTCCGTGCAGGGTCACTAGGGAGCTGTTGCTCATCCCCAGTGGTCATTGGGCGAGAGGCAGGGTACACATTGAACAGGTCGTGCTGTATTAACATATCAGTCATGTTTTTTTGTTTTTTTTTAACCGTGTCCTGTCCGGCTGAGTAGCGCTCAGAATTGTTGTCTGTTGTCTGCTTTGGTGTGTGCTGGCTCACTCCCGGTGGCTGCTTGCCGGGGCCTGGCCCCCTGGGATCTGTCGGGCCTCTGCTTGGGGGTTGGTGTGTCCTGGGGTCTTGGGTCTCTGGGTCCATGGCTGGATCTGCTCGGGCGTGGACGGCTGCCGGCGGGGCCTGTGGACTCCCTGGGGCTTCTGCACTATGGCTGCTGGGTGGTTCCCCTGGGACTCTCCACTGCTCTTCTCTGGGTGGGTTGCGGTAGTCCCAGCGGTGGTTCTCCTGGGGTTCCTGTGCTTTGGGGGGCCTTTGGATGTCTGTGGCTCGGATCTCCTCAGTGTCCGTCCAGGGACCATGGGGCAGGTCTGTGGGTCCTCACACTCGTTATTGCATATTTTTGTGGAGAAACCTTGTATACAAAAGCGCGTCCACACCCATACTCACAGGTGTTAAGCTTCAGGTGTTGACAGATACACAGATGTTCTATATTGGGCTGCACCTCTCACTAAGCACATTTTACATTCATAAGTACCATGTACTATTTTGTTAAAAAAAAAAAAAGCTGCAGGTGTAGAAGCAAGCAGGGTGTAATCTTGTATTCTCTTCATCCTTCTTTCTCTCCTCCACTCTCTTCTCCTTTTCTCCCCTTTTTCCCTTTTGCCCTATCCCTCTCTTTTTCAAGCTTCTTTTTTCCATTTCATTTCAGTCTCCGTGTCCGTAACGATTTAAATATTCCCAAAGAAGTTTAAAATAAAGTTTCTTTTATAAATATCAAGCAGAGCTTTAACGCATTAGCTGTGATGCTCCACTTGTGAAAGTAAATCTGTTGGGCAATTTCTTGGCAGTCATATTTTTGGACTGCGGGAGCTGGAGTACCCAGAGACAACCCACCCATGTACAGGGAGAATAGGTCTATGCAGAAGGATCCCACTAGGATGTGAAACTCCAGTCCTCTAGGGCCAGTGTCCTCAAACTTTTAGATCTGTCCCTGGTCCAACACACCTGAACCTATGGCCGAATTACCTCCTCAGTATGCAGTCAAGTTCTCCAGAATCCTGCTAATGACCTAATTATTAGATTCAGGTGTGCTGAAGCAGAGGCACATGTAAAGGTTGCAGGACACAGGCCCTTTAGGACTGGAGTTTAACACCTATGTGCAACTGTGCCACCGTGCAGCACAATAAAGTTGTGTATACATTAAATTCTTGAAATTCTAGTTCTTCATCCTCTTTCTAATTTGTAGTCTTATTTGTTTTAACTGGACTAAAAACATTTGTATTTAAATTACATTGATTTGGATTTTTTTGGACTGACTGGAAAGGTTTGGCTTGTAAGATGCTTTGAGATTTGTTGTGAATTGGCTCAACAGAAATATTTAGAAGTGATTTGAATATATCTGAATTTAACTAAGGCAGATTTGATTGTAACTGTAATAAAAGATTAACAATGCATTTCTTAAACTAAACTGAACAAAACATCACCAAATGTTGATTTCTGTTGGACCTATTTTACCTTTTCTAATACATAGCACCCATTTGTTATGAATATAACTCTATGCACCTATATAAGGTGCATAGAGTTGGTTTAATAACCTTTTCACATACCACATTAAGCATGTTTGACTGTTTCAATATGGAAGCAAATCGTTACCATATTTCAAATGAAAAAGCATTTTCAGAAATGCTTTTTCATTTTAAGAATGTGGCTGCATTGTTTGACTCATAAATGAAATTAGTAATCAATAATCCTATTTGCATTTTAATTTTCTTCTTCAAGACTGCTCATTCTTTCACTTAATTAAAATGAAAAAGAAAAATACTTTTGAGATTTATTTTTCAAAATATGCCCCAGCAAATAGATACCAAAATTCAATTTGAAATGTAAAATTAGAAAATGAAAAAGCATTTCCAGAAATGGAGATAGGCACCAGCTTCCCCGCGACCCACTATGGAATAAGCGGTAGAAAATGACTGACTGACTGACTGGCTTTTTCATTTTAAGAATGCGGCTGCGTTATTTGACCCATAAATAAAATTAGTAATCAATCATCCTATTTGCATTTGCATTTTCTTCTTCACGACTGCACATTTTATACCATAATCAAAAAGAAAACAAAGCAGACATTGCTTTTTCGTTTTCGTGGTCTGCCCGCAAAGTACTGCCCAGAACTCAAAAACGAAAAAGCATTCCGAGCTGCGGGCGCAGAAGAGTGACGTCTGCAGCCGCCCTTCCTCAGCTCCCTGCTGACCGAGCTACCCATCTTGTTCGGTGGGAGGCGCTGTGCACGTCTGCCTTGCATTACATTGCAAACGTGCCGAGAAATTGATTGAATTGCAGCAGGACCGAGCTCAATTTGTGGCAGTGGCAGGCAGAACTGGTAGTTCCGGTGGCAGGCTGTGGTGGAACTGCCACAGGGTGGCACGGGATTCCGCGAGGATGCCAGAAGGTGCCAGACCGGCCGTAAAAGCTTGCCAATGCGATTGCCGCTGTTTTTGTGGAAGCTGATGCTGATTATCGGCAAATGGGTTGTCATTATTGTTATAGCCTGTTACCTTTAAATAATGATTTCATTATTGATTATTATTTAATAAACAGCTTGAGACCCATAACATAAGGTGATTGTATTTACTTGACATGGAAAATAAATAGCACTATGTGCATGTGTGACGTGTTGAAAGGATGACGAAGATTTATTGCACAAACAGCCGGTTTATTATAGAGCATGAGCGGCTATTCTGAATCGTCACTCACAGAAAATTATAAATAAATGCTTAAAAACACGCTGGATGTCCCAGGCCATAAGGCTGCCACCGGAACTACCAGTTCTGCCTGCCACTGCCACAAATTGAGCTCGGTCCTGCTGCAATTCAATCAATTTCTCGGCACGTTTGCAATGTAATGCAATGCAGACGTGCACAGCGCCTCCCACCGAACAAGATGGGTAGCTCGGTCAGCAGGGAGCTGAGGAAGAGCGGCTGCTGACGTCACTCTTCTGCGCCCGCAGCTCGGAATGCTTTTTCGTTTTCGAGTTCTGGGCAGTACTTTGCGGGCAGACCACGAAAACGAAAAAGCAATGTCTGCTTTGTTTTCTTTTTGATTATGGTATAAAATGTGCAGTCATGAAGAAGAAAATGCAAATGGGATGATTGATTACTAATTTTATTTATGGGTCAAATAACGCAGCCGCATTCTTAAAATGAAAAAGCCAGTCAGTCAGTCAGTCATTTTCTACCGCTTATTCCATAGTGGGTCGCGGGGAAGCTGGTGCCTATCTCCATTTCTGGAAATGCTTTTTCATTTTCGAATTTTACATTTCAAATTGAATTTTGGTATCTATTTGCTGGGACATATTTTGAAAAATAAATCTCAAAAGTATTTTTCTTTTTCATTTTAATTAAGTGAAAGAATGTGCAGTCGTGAAGAAGAACATTAAAATGCAAATAGGATTATTGATAACTAATTTAATTTATGAGTCAAACAATGCAGCCACATTCTTAAAATGAAAAAGCATTTCTGGAAATGCTTTTTCATTTTCAAATTTTACATTTCAAATTGAATTTTGGTATCTATTTTCTGGGGTACATTTTGAATAATAAATCTCAAATGTCTTTTTCTTTTTCATTTTAATTAAGGGAAAGAATGAGCAGTATTGAAGAAGAAAATTAAAATGCAAATAGGATTATTGATAACTAATTTCATTTATGAGTCAAACAATGCAGCCACATTCTTAAAATGAAAAAGCATTTCTGAAAATGCTTTTTCATTTGAAATATGGTAACGACTTGCTTCCATATTTCTACACTGCATTTTGCTCCAACTTAGTTTTGTTGCCTCTTCTAGTCTCAGCCTCCTCCTGGCCTCATGGAGGCGCTGTGGGTGCTGTTAGAACGTTGAACTTCTGGTCGCCGATTGCACGCTTTCCTTCCGCGGCTTTGTCAAACGAACAGATAGCACGCAGGCTTTCTGGAACTAAAGACAAAATGAGCAAAGCACACCCTCCAGAGCTGAAAAAGTAAGTTTACTTGTACTTAATACAAAGCGTGAAGGTTAATCTTTCTGTTAGTGTTGCTATTTGAAACTGAAGAAGCGAAATAGCGCAACGGCGTTGTTTTTAATAGCTAACATTAGCAATGTTGCCATAACTGTCCTGAATGTGATCTTCAGTAACCGAAAATGTTTTTGTTTTTCAGGTTTATGGACAAGAAGCTTTCCTGTGAGTCTGACTCAAATCTGATTTACATTCACACAGATTAAACGTACGAGTTTAAAGTGTTAGCTTGTAGCATGCTGCTGGCTGAAGTGGCTAGTAACTACTTACATTTACCTGGGTAGCTGAAAATAATAATTAATGGAGTAGTTTTACTCCACCGTACCTTTTTACTTCTACTTGAGCAATATTATTTTGAAGTAACGCTAACTTAAGTGCAACTTCCGGCTGCTCTCCCGCTAGCTGCTTGAATGATGATAAAACATGTTTAAACCAAACTACAGTTTATGTTGAAGTCAGACTTCTTGTATGTTAACAAACGTCATTGTTTTAATGTCATTTGTTTGTGCTGAGTCTGTTGATCATTTGGAGGTCAGCTGAATATACAATAAATATTCTATATTGTCTCTGGAAGTACTTTGCACTCTTCTAGTGAATATACACGTTACCTGCTGTAGGCACTGGTTTCAACAGTTTTCTGTATACATTTTAATTAGTTTTACTTTTTCAATATATACTTTTAAAGTACATCGTTTGCTCATAACCTATTTTTAATTTGTCGTTATTTCCATCGTTTTAACAAATTAAAAGAAAGGTTATATTCAGTTCCTGAGTACTTGAGTAGCCTTCTTACCAAACAATGCCTTACTCTAATTTGAATAATTGTTTTACAATTTTTTATTTTTTTACGGCTACTTCAGTAGAAAAATATTGAAGTAATGCTACTCTTCCCCAGTCTGGCTGATGGTAAAGTAGACCAACTCTACAAAGACATGAGTTGTTGGATTTTGCTCTTCTATTTGAAAGTTAACAGTGAGCTTATCTCTGTTTATTTAGATTCACTCTTACTGAGGTTGAGTTACGGTGGTTTAAACAAAAGGAAAATAATCATTTTGCTTCCAAGTTTGAATTTGGAATCTAATTGTAGTATTGTAGTAAAGGGCTTTTCCACTGCTCTAAGGAACTTGGAGTTCATTTGATCAGCTCTGGTATAAAATCTGATACTCCTGAGTTATCAGATCTTGAATCTTTATTGGTTCTTTAAATAAACTGATTATCTGTGAAACCTTACAAATAGAGTAATTTGCACTCAGAAAAGGGTCATTTTATTTTTGTTTTGAAGGTAGATCAACTTAAAGTTTTTCTTGAAAAACTGTTCTTAGACAAATCTATCCAAGAATGCAGTAATCTGTTCTAAATTTTACTTAGGTTCTAATTGTTCTCATTGTTTTTTTAAAGATGAGCCTGATCCAATGTGGTCCAAAGGATTAAAAAAAAAAATCTAAAAGATGGGAAAGTGCTTTTTTTTTCAGCACAGACCAGTTCCTATGGTGTTGTCCTGTCATGGTGAAACGATGTAAGTCTGCGTCTTTGATGCAGAGGGCCCAGGTTTGATTCCCAGTTGCATCAGGAAAGGCACCCGGCATAAAGACTCTGCCAAGTCTGAGCTTGCTGACTTGTGGCGACTCCTGAATAAGGAAGCAACCCAAAAGACTCCTCCTCTTCCTCATCTACCAGTGCTTTTAGAAGATGTGAGAAATAAGGCAAAAATCCAGCTGACAAAAGAGCGAGTTTTTTTCTTTTTTTTAAATCTTAAATGTTTTGGTCCACTCTTCTTTCTGTTAAACTTTCACATCTTTCACATTTTTTGTAAAATTGATCTAACGAATTGGGGAACAAATTTCTTTGTAGCTGACTGCTTGTAACAAAATATTTCAGTCTAAATGAAATGCAGTATAATCAGGGATTCAGGTTATAAGTGGAAACAATTTCCTCTTGTAAAAAAACTCCAGAACTGAGACGTTTTCAGCCTGTTGTCATATTTTTGGAATAACCAGTAAATCCCTTTTAAAGTCTTATTTTAATCAGATTAGAAAATGATTTATTATAGTTGAGCCCTAGATGCTCTGTCTAGGAGATCAGAGAGTCTAAAGGATAAGTCGACTACACTAATAAGCGTTAGTGTAATTAATGAACTCGTGCTGGTGTTATCCGTTCAGCTCATCATTTTATTGCTGCCTCATCTGTTCATTTTGTTTTGTGTAAAAGGGTTCTGAGAGGTTTGGTTTGTGTGTTTGTAGTGAAGCTGAATGGAGGCAGGCACGTGCAGGGCATCTTGCGAGGGTTCGATCCCTTCATGAACCTGGTGATGGACGACTGTCTGGAGATGGGTCCAGGAGGACAACAGAACACCGTCGGCATGGTGGTCAGTACCTCAGTGACCGTCTTGATCTTCTGTTTTGTCTGCTTACTAAACATTGTGTGTCAAGTATTTTACTGATGGAGACTCATAATCTCAAAAATGTTGAAATCATAATTTAACTTAATTGTATGTTACTTAACCAAATTAATGCACCTTTTATAGTCCATTTCAGTTTATTTTGGTTCTGACTCCAGGTTGTTTTCCAGTATGACAGATTATGATCCCTAATCCAACCAGAAAAACCCTCCTGCTGGGTAACATATATTGGAGCCAAAGCAGCTAGTTAATCTGATAACAGACATGAACATCGTTGTTCTCTGGCATTCTGATGGTGCAAACCTCACTCAGGATCTTTACAAATGGAGACAGCATGTGACGTGTTTTACCAGGGACTTTGGAGGCCTTTTCCTTGAAGGGTTCTTGGACATGTTTTCTGTGGAACCTCCTGTAACTTTTATATGAAGCTTGTGTTTGAGTATGCTTCCACCGTAGGATCTAAAAGCAGGGCAGTTTATGTAGATTATGACTCAGAGCGGCTCTTCCTGCATCAGTGTCTCCTGCGAGACAGAGCTCCGCCCACTGCAGCAGCAGAGTCCATAATGCCAGTGAAATCAGACTAATTTATCTTAGATTGTTTCATAGAGGTTAAACTTTAAAATCCACAGTCTGACATTTTTTGGGTAAAATATGTTTCAATGAAATAACTAGAGGTGGGAGGAGTGGCCAGAAATTGTATCCAAGAGTAGCATTACTATTTTACCAGAAAGTTACTCACATTTTGAGTAAATGTAACTAGCTACCACCCACCACTAGTTAACAGCCAGAGCACTCGACTACTCTAATGTGAAGCAGTACCTTTTAAAATAGACCTTTCAACACTTGATGCATCGCTGGGGGTCCTGCTGGCAAATATGTTTTAAAACAAAAAGAAAAAGGTTGAAAACGCTAAGAACATAGTTTCCATGAAGGAGATTAAATGCAAACGGTGTGCTGACCCATGATGACAGACGGATGTGGAAATGGTTCTGTGATCAAAATGCTTTATGTAAAATATTACATACAGGTCCTTCTCAAAATATTAGCATATTGTGATAAAGTTCATTATTTTCCATAATGTCATGATGAAAATTTAACATTCATATATTTTAGATTCATTGCACACTAACTGAAATATTTCAGGTCTTTTATTGTCTTAATACGGATGATTTTGGCATACAGCTCATGAAAACCCAAAATTCCTATCTCACAAAATTAGCATATCATTAAAAGGGTCTCTAAACGAGCTATGAACCTAATCATCTGAATCAACGAGTTAACTCTAAACACCTGCAAAAGATTCCTGAGGCCTTTAAAACTCCCAGCCTGGTTCATCACTCAAAACCCCAATCATGGGTAAGACTGCCGACCTGACTGCTGTCCAGAAGGCCACTATTGACACCCTCAAGCAAGAGGGTAAGACACAGAAAGACATTTCTGAACGAATAGGCTGTTCCCAGAGTGCTGTATCAAGGCACCTCAGTGGGAAGTCTGTGGGAAGGAAAAAGTGTGGCAGAAAACGCTGCACAACGAGAAGAGGTGACCGGACCCTGAGGAAGATTGTGGAGAAGGGCCGATTCCAGACCTTGGGGGACCTGCGGAAGCAGTGGACTGAGTCTGGAGTAGAAACATCCAGAGCCACCGTGCACAGGCGTGTACAGGAAATGGGCTACAGGTGCCGCATTCCCCAGACCTGGGCTACAGAGAAGCAGCACTGGACTGTTGCTCAGTGGTCCAAAGTACTTTTTTTGGATGAAAGCAAATTCTGCATGTCATTCGGAAATCAAGGTGCCAGAGTCTGGAGGAAGACTGGGGAGAAGGAAATGCCAAAATGCCAGAAGTCCAGTGTCAAGTACCCACAGTCAGTGATGGTCTGGGGTGCCGTGTCAGCTGCTGGTGTTGGTCCACTGTGTTTTATCAAGGGCAGGGTCAATGCAGCTAGCTATCAGGAGATTTTGGAGCACTTCATGCTTCCATCTGCTGAAAAGCTTTATGGAGATGAAGATTTCATTTTTCAGCACGACCTGGCACCTGCTCACAGTGCCAAAACCACTGGTAAATGGTTTACTGACCATGGTATCACTGTGCTCAATTGGCCTGCCAACTCTCCTGACCTGAACCCCATAGAGAATCTGTGGGATATTGTGAAGAGAACATTGAGAGACTCAAGACCCAACACTCTGGATGAGCTAAAGGCCGCTATCGAAGCATCCTGGGCCTCCATAAGACCTCAGCAGTGCCACAGGCTGATTGCCTCCATGCCACGCCGCATTGAAGCAGTCATTTCTGCAAAAGGATTCCCGACCAAGTATTGAGTGCATAACTGTACATGATTATTTGAAGGTTGACGTTTTTTGTATTAAAAACACTTTTCTTTTATTGGTCGGATGAAATATGCTAATTTTGTGAGATAGGAATTTTGGGTTTTCATGAGCTGTATGCCAAAATCATCCGTATTAAGACAATAAAAGACCTGAAATATTTCAGTTAGTGTGCAATGAATCTGAAATATATGAATGTTAAATTTTCATCATTACATTATGGAAAATAATGAACTTTATCACAATATGCTAATATTTTGAGAAGGACCTGTACATACACCATGTTGTTGGCAGTAATAGTTTAATTATATTAAAAGAAACAGTATTTGGTGTTTGTTATTTTAATGGGAGTTTGTCTCACCTGGTAAATCAGACATTGTGTTTTTCTTTGTTTCAGGTTATCAGAGGAAACAGCATCATCATGTTGGAGGCCTTGGAGAGAGTATGAGAGACGAGAGGATGATGGATGGAAAGAAGGAGCAACACAGTTTCATGTTCTATCTTTTTAGGTCTTTGTTAAAATGCATCAGCAGTTGTAAGATGGTGAATTTCTTTTCATTTGCATAGATGTGTTTTAATGTGGTTAAATGGGAATAAATCAAATTTTCCTTTCTATTCGTTTTAGTAGCTGTACTTTCCCAAAAGACAATATATCATTTTAAAATGACCAGAAGTTAAAATCATTTTACTATAAAAATGGTTAGACCACAATAGTTGAGTGGTTTATTTCATGATTCTATGGGCTTTTTTTTGCCTGAAAGTTTTCTTTTTTTTAGGATCACCTTAAATATGAATCCTACAAACAAAATGTATTCACCAGGTTAGTGTAGCTGAACGGGAAAATCAACAAGCTATACACGTGTTCGGTGTTATTGGAGAAAGAGCTGGTAGCGATAGACATTATAATGTGAAAGGAAACGTTCTATCATGTAAGTTGCTGTGGATAAAACACATATTGTCCTCCTTTGCCTGTGTGAAACCATTAAGATAAAACTTTGATGTGTTTACAGAATAAGTGGGTTACATTTGGTAAAAAGTCATGTTTTATTGGTATTGTGCATTGACAATTGAAAGCATCTGAAATAATAAAATGGTTGTAAGGTTCCTAATTAAAACTAAACGAGTAAGGCTTGTTAGAAAGGTTTAGTCAGGAAAAACAATGTTTTTCAAACCAATTTGAACTCCAGTGTAATACTGTAGCATGATCTTAAAGAGCTTTCTAGAAATGATGCAAACCTCAATAAAATGAAACAATTTAAACTACTGTATGAGAGACTGATGGTAATACAGAAACCTGTTAGTTATTCCTGCTTAATCATGAGGACTTCATTATTTAGTCATATGTCTAAATCAAAGCTATTTGTCGTTTCTGTCCATTTGAGGTACAGTCAGTGAAACGTTTGGGACCAGCATGAATCTTTCTTTTTTTTGACAAACTTTTCTGTCTCTGTGTTGACATGAAGGGTTATTAAAAAAAGCTTTTTTTTTATTCATAATGCATTTGCACTAGCACAAAATGACTTACTAGCATAATTTTAGCTGTCTAATTGGGTGCCAGCAAATGGGGAAGTTCATATCACCGATCTAATTAGATGAGAGTGGTTACTTCAGATAGGGAGCAGTTCTTCAATTATGGTTTCACAAACATGTAATCAGGGATAAAGATATGGCATTCTCAAGAATATTTGCCTGAAAAAACTCCTGAATGAAGAAGTGCATTCTCTCCAAACAGCTTTCCAAAGCAACCCAGGAGCAATATGATGATCAATGCTTCCTTCAGCACCATTATGAGCCATTCCACAAGGCAAAGTGAACTGATCCTCAACCCCAAGATGCCTGCTCTGTGTGTCACTTTATAAATGTGTGTGTCTGTAAGTATAACTGGAAGAATGTGACTTTGGAGTGGTTGGAAACGCGTTCTATAAATTCAGACCATTTACCCACCTGGCCATAGGAGAAAATATAATTGCCCCTGTGGTAAATCCTTCATTTAGCACATTTTCTTAGACAACAGAAGTCCAAGTTCATTAGTCACACCCTGGACTGATTTCTGCCAGACCTGTAAAAACAAGAAATCACTCAAATAAAACCAGTCTGACTACATGAAGTAGGGTAAAAGCTCTCAGTATGCAAGACATCATGCCCAGAGCCAAAGAAAATCATTAACAGATGAGAAAGTCCTTAACATCTATCACTCCGGAAAAGACCAAGAAGCCATTTCTAAGGCTTTGGGACTCCAGTGAACCCAAAACATTATCTACAAATATAAAACTGTTTAGTTTTTTTTCCAGGAGTGGCTGGCCTACCAAAATTCTTCTAAGAAAGCATCAAGGAGACATCCAGGATGTCACATAAGAACCTAGAACATCAGAAGCATTACAGACTTCCTTAGCTCAGTTAAGGTCAGTGTTCATTACTCAACAATAAGAAAAGGACTGGGCAAAAATGGCATCATGGGATAGTTTCAAGGCCAAAACCACTGCTGCTGTGCTTTTCTGCTTCAGGACCTGGATGACTTGCAGTAACTAATCCATGAAATCATGGAACCATGAATTCTGCACTCCAGTAGAAAATCATTAAGGGTATATCCAGCCATCAGTTTGTGGCTTTAAGTTCGAGTGTAGTTGATTATTACACGAGGAGATTATAGAACAATGATCCAGAGCACACCAGCAAGTCTACCCCTGAATGACTGAACAGGAAGAAGGTGTTTTAGGTAATATAGTCAGAATCAGATTCTGAGTCAGATGCCTGATGGCAGTTGTTGCTGCCAAGAATAGGACAAGGTTTGGGGGGCACTTACACTTAACATAGTACCAGGTTGATTTAAAAAGGGTTTTTACCCCTTAATAAATTAAAGTGCTTTTGGTATTTGTTCATGTTATCTTTGTCAGTTGTTAAAATAATTGATGATTTGAAACAGTTACAAAAATCCAAAACCGAAGAAATCTTTAAGGGAGAAATACAATCTTCATTAATACATTTCACTAAATCGTAGAAACGTGACAAAAAGGATCAAAAACGGATTTAGTCTCAAGACCATAGCTTTAATTTGAATTTAAGTAACTTTCCTTCACTAGACTGCTTTTATTTTCACGGCCTGAAACTCCGACGGTTGACCGAGAGAGGGCGCTCCTCCAAATGAACTTTTACTTTGAAAGCGGATTGACGTCACCGATGTTGCGTCTCCTTCACGTAGTGTTTCGTAGCCGTTTGACGGTATGTGGAAAGTAGCAATGTCGGAGGAGGTTGGGAAGGCGGTCCAGTCGGTGCTGGAGCGGGTGAAGCAGGCGGCGGCCAGGCGGCCCAAGGTAACAGGAAGCCGGTTGCGCCCTCTGTGATGCCAAAGCAAGGTTCTGGAGAGACCTGAGGTTATGTAAGGCTACCAAACATCTCAACCTTTGGATGGAGGCACTCGAGCCTGTGGCAGCACTTTCATAACACGAATCATGATTTAAAGTGACAGCATGCTATTGCGTGAATCCTTTCTTTCTATGAATGCATGTTCATTTGTTAGCATCGGACTCGTGATTTGCTGCTTTAAGCCGACCAGTGGTTGGTAGCACGAGTTTCTTTTTTCACAGCAGGTGGTCAGGTTTCTGAATGATGACCACTAAAAAATAACATCTCGATCCAACCCTCATTTTTAGTAGTTGCCACAGATCAGTCTGACTTTCTTTGAATATTTTAACAAGTGTCGATCCATACTTTTTATTCAGCCTAATGAAACAGTTTCAGAGTAAAAAAAAAAATGCTCCTAAACTGGAGGGATGAACCGGTGTTGTGTCGAGGCTCAGACTCAACAACTTTTTCAACAGAAAACAATATTTCAACACTAACGATGTGATTCCCAGAGAGCTGATGGTTGAAAAGCTTTAAAAGCAAAAAGCCGAGAAATGAAGGGCAAGTTTTCAGCCCTGCTGCTCTCTAAAATGAAGGTTGTATCAGTATCAGTCAGAGCTTGTTTGGATGCACCGCATGTTTCCACTCAGCCAGATGTTCCAGTGTGTCAGCTCAATTTATCTGGTTAAGACTCTGCTAAGTCAACCTTCCTTAGAATGTCTTCCAAAACTGGTTTGTCTTTCACATGTTGTCATGTTACTACTCCAGCGTTTAATGGATTTTATTTGATAGACCAACACAAAGCAGGATATACCATTTTAACACGAGTGTGTTTTGATCTGAAGCGTTCCTATGTAGCTCCTGCTGTGTGTTTAGGGTCGTCGTCCTGCTTGAAGGCGAACCTCCGCCTAGTCTCACGTTGTTTGCAGGTCTTCTTCCAAGATTGTCCTGTATGTAGCTCCCTGTCCCACAGCATAATGCCCCCACTACCATGTGCCACAGTGTTTTTAGGGGCATGTGCAGTTCAGTGTTAGTTTTGCACCACACAGCATTTTGCATGTAGGCTACAACATTCACTTTTGACCTCGTCTGACCAGAGCACCTTCTTTCATGTGTTTGCTGCATCCCCCTCATGGCTTCTGGCAAAATGGAAACAGAACTTTTTTTTTTTTTAACAGAACCTTTCCTCTTGCTGCTCTTAAAGACCAGATTTATAGAGTTCACAACCGATAGTTGTCCTGTCAACAGATTGTCGCACCATAACTGTCCATCTGTGTGGCTTCTCCAGAATACTATGGGTCTCTTGGCTGCTTCTCTAATGAATACTGTCTTTGCCCGGGGCGTCCAGTAGGTGTGTACAGCCATGTCTTGGAAAGAATGCAATTGTTCCACAGTATTCTGTTTTCAGGTGACTGATTGAACACTGCCCTGAAAGGTTGAAAGCTTGGGATATTTTTTCAACATAACCCTGCTTTAAAAATCTCCACAACTTCCTCCCTGACCTGTCTGCGGTGTTTCTTCATCTTCACGTTGCTGTTTGTTCACTAATGTTCTTTAACGAACCTCTGAGGCCTTCAAAGAACAGCTGCTTTTGACGTATCCTTTTATTTCTTAAATATGCACAACTTTGTGTTAGTCTATCTACTGAATCACATGTGGACTGGTTTGTTGTTCCTCAGACGCTCCCGGCTGTGCCGCCCCGCCTTGTAGCTGTCAGCAAGACCAAACCCCCAGAGATGATTGTGGAGGCCTACAGACAAGGACAGCGCAACTTTGGAGAAAATTATGTGAGTATAGAACGCTGGCAGCCATTAAGGAATTGATGGAAACATTTACCTTTATTCATCTCTCCATCCAGGTCAATGAGCTTGTGGATAAAGCTTCAGATCCTGAGGTAGGTCCACATGTTTCCGAGGGTGGAGTGGGTTGTCTGACCTTTGAGTTTTTACAATGTTCCTTCTTTCTCCTCATCTAGATTTTAGAATTTTGTCCAGAAATCAAGTGGCATTTCATTGGCCACCTACAGAAAAATAACGTCAACAAACTTTTGGGTGAGTTGATGTCAGCTGTGCTAGTCATTCCTTCATTAGCTGCCTGTTTGAAAACCTTAAAGAGCTGTTTCTCCATCTCCAGGTGTTCCTAACCTTTTCCTCTTGGAGACGATCGATTCTCCAAAACTCGCCGACAGGGTCAATAGTTCGTGGCAGCGCCTCCGAGGAGCGAGCAGCCAGAGGTTAAAGATCATGGTGCAGGTCAACACCAGTGGAGAGCAGAGTGAGTGTTGCTGATCACACAGACAAGGTGCCAGATTCAGTTTCTGACAAATGTTTGTTTCAGACAAACATGGCCTACCGCCGGAGGACACGGTCAACACGGTGAAACACATCGTGTCTCAGTGCTCTGCCCTGCATTTCTCAGGACTCATGACCATCGGTCGCTACGGCTACGACCTCACACTGGGACCCAACCCTGACTTTCAGGTACAAACCCTCAAAGATTCATTCGCTTCTAAGAAACAATCGCCTTTTTCGCACATTAAGATCGGGGTCTAAATTCTGCTGTAGATGCTGTTGAGTCGGCGGCAGGAGGTATGCGACACCCTGAAGCTGCCCATGGAGGAGGTGGAACTCAGCATGGGCATGTCCACTGATTTTGAACATGCGGTAAGTTATCTGTCCTTCCTGCCGGTTTCAAACAGTGAGTACTGGTAATATAAAAACATTTCTTTTATAAGGTCAAGAGAACCATTAGTTTAAGTCTTCCAGCAGAATCTTTACAGCAGCTCCAATGTTTACACATTTAACCGTTTTCTTTAGTGTTTGGGATTTACAGTCTTATTTTCTTCATAGAAAATGTGTCAATAGAACTTAAATTAAGGATGATTTTCTTTGTCTTTGGTCTGATGTGCACATTCTCCTGCGGATTAAAGATTGAAGTGGGCGCCACCAACGTGCGAGTCGGCAGTATCATTTTCGGCAACAGGGAGTACCCCAACAGCGCGTTAAACACTCCTAATCCCAGTCCCCTTCCCAGTCCGGCTCCCAGCCCTGAGAAAACATCCAAGACAGTGTCAGAGGAGGCTGCCAAGAAGATGCACCATCTTACTGTATCTGAACACTAAAAGGAGATTATTAAAATACCTCCAGGACATTAGGAGGAAAAACTAACATACATTTGAACTTATGACTTCTAACATAATTTTACAGAATAGTCACAAAAAACGGACTTTATTTCCCCTTTTAGCTTTTTTTTTAATCATTCAATTAACATTAAGTTAAGAGCTACAGCAGTTAGGATGTCTTTTCCATCTTTACTAGTGGTGTCCAAGAGGTGTTTTCAACCTGGAGGGATCTGACTTCCAACATATGGAAGACTTTTAGTGTCCACCTGATTCAAACCAATGAAAACAGTAGTTTAGGGGTAGTTAGATCTTTGTTTTAGAAACTGGGGCTGTGTGATGTACGTGTTAGCAGTCAGTATCTTACCTTCAGTGGACAGCAGTCCAATATATCCTTCAGTAAAATGAAGAACAATAAGTATGCTTAAGTTCTCCACAACTCAAATTCAATAATTGCCTAGCTGTTTGAGTGAATGCTATTTAAACAATTTTTACATCTCCTCTCCTATGGAAGAATTGTTTCATTGGTCACAATTGATACAGATATGTAGCACAACATCCATATGGATCTATAGCATATGCACCAGGAGTTGTTCTGACTCTAAAAAAACAGACCTTCCTCTATAATCTGGTTTATACAGATATTCTGTACAGATTATTCATCCCAGAATAAGGCCTGTGGTCTTCTCTTGCTTAATCTCACATCTTTGTTGTCCAGTAGTTGCTCTTTTTGGATTTAACCCATTACAGGCAAATCGGTGCCAGGATACGTTGGTGTTAGCAGGAAGGCGAAGGCGTTCAGAAAATAATAATGTTAATTTGTTCTGGGTCTTCGTGGCAGTTATCTTGACTCACCAGTAAGAACTGAAATCACCAAGTTCTGTCCATTACTGGTAGGATACTGACTGCTCTCAGGTAGGCCCCATAACCTCACTGATCTTATTTTTTTTCAGATTTCCTTTTATAGGAAAATGTCTAACTGGTGTTAATAATATGGAAGTGCTTTTAGTTTCCATTACTCTGGTACAATTTATTAAAAACATGGTAAATTCATGCAATCAATTTCTCCTGAGTTCTAACAAATGGTTGAGGTGGTTCAATGTTTTCTATCTTTCCAACTGAACAATGTGAGGTCAAAACCTCTACGCAGTACAACAACCATTTTTGTTGTAAAACACAGACCTGATTTAATAAATTGTTTATCCCTTTATAACAATTATTGTGCATTTTTCATATGACGTGCCGAACGTCAGATTTTATTCTTGATATTGACAAACCTAAGAGGTTTTTTTTTTGCTTCCGTTCGGTGTGTTTGTGCCTGTGCTGTGGTGTGTTGTTCGAGATGACAGAAAGTGAATCTATGCAAATGTTAGGAGGTTTTTAAAGGTGCCAGCTGTGACGTCGCAGTGGTTTCCTCAGAGATGTTTAAGTGTTTTTCTGTTTCCATATAAAGTGTCAGTGGATAAACTCTAAAGTAAGATGGCAACTTGTGGTTAGACGTATCCTTACTGTCATAAGGCGTTTCAGCATTGTTTGGTTTGGTTTTTGATGAGAGGCCAAAGCCAAGCAATAAATTTTACTGTTGAAAAGATCGGTTAACTGCTGTGTATTTCTTCCTTTATGGGGAACTATGGTACATAAAGACAGTCATTTTCTGGACAAAGTTTCTTTATGAAGCATTTCAGGATGAAATCCAGACCAGAGTCAAAATTCAAATGAAACATCTTGGGGGAAAAAAACTTAATATAAAACACACCACCTCTAAAATTGGTTGTCTTCCTTCTTATCTATTATTACAACACAATATTTGAAATGCTGCTCTACATTGACAAATCACATCCCAAAACAGGGAAACTTAGCAATAAAACACATTTTAGAACAACTGAATAAGATCTGCTGAAACTCTGCGCTGTCAATCAACCTGTAAAAAAACGGTCTTTAAAACACATCGTGTTATTTAGGATCACAATCTGGGAAACTTGGTCCTCGGCAACCTGCAGGTGGATCATAGCTTTTATGTCGACCATGTCCCATGTATGAGCCATTAAAGGATTTAATGTACTTTAGTAAGGCTGTAAGCATTAAGTAGCAACCTAAACAAATAAATAAATAGTTAAATTTTTTCCACCACTTTAAATGGTAACGGAGCTTCTTTAAAGCAACACGTCAGCTCACAAAATACCCTGAAACAAAAAACACTTCTGGACCAAACAAAGGTTCTGAGAACTGAGGGGCTGCTAGAGCGTCATATATATATAACGAGAACAAAGGAGCCAATGGAATAAGGAGATGCTGTTAACAGCTAGCTTTTTTAATATTTACTTCTTTGTTAAGCTAAAGTCACAGGGCTTGCTCTAATATTCTTAAATTCAAGTAAACTTACATTGTCTGGTCTAATTAACATCTGGAGAATTATGTCCCTTTAATAAATTACTGTAGAGCAAGGTGTACGGCTTCATCTTATGCTAGGGAAGCTCCAACTCTGAAGCAGAGGCTAAAAAGCATTCGTTGAACAAGAGCTAGCTACAGATCCTGCTACCTTGTGGTATTTTGCAAAACTATGAAATGGTTACTCTCGTTCAAAAGCACCTTGGTGGATCATGGTGGCCTTTATGGTCTTCTACCAGTAGTCAGATCCGATCTGATGGCCTTGAGCTCAATCCAGACCCAAAGAATGTGTTGCTGACATTCCAGGATGAAACGCTCTGAGAAACCTCCAGATGGTCTTCTTTTAGGCCTCGACAGGTAACACCTATTTTGGTGAGGGTTACTTGAGCTTGTGGTCGCAATGTTATGACTGATTGGTGTTTAAATCGAAGTAAAACTGAGATCATCACGCATCATAGAACAACAGGCTGCAGCTGAAATCTCATGTCAATTATCAGGAGTTTAATTACAATCAATATGTACGTTTTAAACACATTTTTATGCAGTTAAGCCATTTTCAGGTCATCCTTTTAATCCATGATCTTCAGGTGCTGTGTACGCACGATCAGCTGAAAGATCTCGTCATGGATGAAGGGGGTGGGTTGTGAAGTTGACCCACCAATATTAGTAGGACGTAGTCACAAACCAGTTACCATTATGAACTGCATCGATAAGACAGGAGTGCCAAACAATGTGCAATAGTGATACGACACAACACGGACGCAGCAGCAGGACAGTCTACGGATGCAAATGGAGCAGACACCAGATGATCCTCCAGGACCTGTCAGATCTGACAAAGATGGTGATCAACAAATCAGATGCAGATCACAACAACAACTCAATGAATGCCTCAGCATGCCTGCATAAGGAGGACAACCGAGAGCTCAGCCAGATATAGGAGAAAGGCCCCACACATATCTTACACACATGGTTAAGGATGATACTGCAGGTTGCAGACCATGCCCATTTGGTTCCACAATACCAGTCCCATGTCCTGAAGGCACACACAGCACCTGATCTTAACAGGATCAGCAAGTCTGATGTCAATGACAAACTGAGCAGTAAAAACAGGATGGATTGATTGATTGTGTGTTTATGTTGGACTGATGATCTGAAAGAGGCTTCAGAAAAGGTTTCATGATGGGGAGGAAACTTTAGAAATTCAACAGGTCAAGCTCTGATGTCTCGGATTTTAAAGAACTACTTGCTGCCTCACATATTAACAGGAGCAAAACATCCAATAATACCAAACCAACCAGTAACCACAACTTCTGTACCAGGATGATTGGATAATCAGGTTAAACACAGCTGAATCAGTTACCAAACAATAACAACAACATTGTAGAACCAAAGTAATCATGATTATGAAGTTATTTCCTCTGATGTTTAGTGTGGTCCCAAAAACAATGAAGTCCAAATGCAGCTGGAAAGTGGTGCCTAAACATTTACACATAAAAACAATGTTTCCTAAGACTGTATGTGGATTAACTTGTACCACTTATGGCTGAAAACCGGATCTCCTCCTAGATGTGTCTGCTGCCCGTTTAGTCCATCATGTTCATCTCCTCTCCTAGAACATGTTAAACCAGTTTCTTGGCCTCAAAGAAGCTTTTCAGGTGCCTCATCTGCCAGATTCCGGTGACAATGAGGATGAAGGTCTGAGCGATGGACCACCAGAGGACGCGCTGGTTGGTGCTCTCACTCGTCATGCGGAACCTCTCCTCCCGGTACTGCCAAACAGAAACCACCGCAGTGAGTTGAAGGTGCTCTAAACATCCTAAACAATCCCGCTGGGTGTTTATCTACTGACCCTCTGGTAGTTCTGCTCCTTCTGGATCTGCTCGATTTGGTCCAGCAGCTGTCGAACCCGCAGCTGCAGCTCGGTCAGTTTGTCCTTTGCTGCGATTTCAGGGTAGTTGTTGGTGTGTTCTCCAACCTGGATGTCTAGATGGACTCTCTGCAACATTGTTGAGGGGTTAATGTATGTGAGAAGGCTGAGAAAAAGCAATTCATGAGAAAAAAATGTTTTTTAGTCCTTTAAATGTACATGTTAACCCAAATATAGTGCACTGCAAACATTTTCACAATTGTTGGACTTTTCCATCTTACAGTCCTAACTTCAGTGTATTTTATTGGAACTTCAAGTGATGAACAAACACCAAAGTAGTACATATTTGTGAAGTAGCAGGAAAGTGTGATTGTTTCCCCTGAAAAATGTGTATTTGTTTGCATTCTTGTTTACTCTGACACCCAGGGCAGTCCAGTGGAACCAACCGCCTTCAGAGGTCACCTAATTAGAACTGCAAACCTAACGCAACATGACCATCCACCTAAACTGACAGGCCGAGAAAGAAGAGCTTCAATCAGAGAAGCAGCTAAGAGGCCCATTGTTACTCTGGAGGAGTTGCAGACCTCCATAGCTCAGGTGGAAGAATCTGTCAACGAGATAACTATGTACTATGTGAGAAAGGCTGAGAACAAGAAATTCATGATGATAGTTAGCCATTTAGGGGACTCCGCAAATATGTGAAAGATGATGTTCGGATCAGATGAGACCAAATCTGAACTTTCACAACTGTGACATACACTGTGTGCTGGAAATGAGGCACTACTCATCACCCTGAACATGCCATCCACACCATGAAACATGGTAGTGGTAGTATAATGCTGTGGGGATTCCCTCTTTAGCAGGGACAGTAAAGCTGGCCTGGGTTGATGGGAAGATGGATGAAGCTAAACATGAAGTAATCCTGAAGAAAAACCTCTTAGAGGCTGCAGACTGAGTCTGTGGTTAGCCTTCCAGCAGGACAACAGATCAGCCAGTCTGAGATATCCAAGGGTTTGGTCTTTAGAGACCAAATTACCGTAGGTCTTTGTGACAGATTGTTAATAATAAAGATCCCAGAACTCCAATTTAAAATTGGTTCTTTTGCTACTGCATAAGACTGATCCATATGCAAGCTGTTTTTTTATTAAATATCAAGCGATCAAGAGAAAGCCCGTGTGAAACCTTATAGGAGAGATGAGTGGTGAAACAGTTAAGTCTGAGTTAGTGTTCCTACCAGCTTTCCTCCAGCAAACAGAGCCATCTTTGTTGAGTTTGAGTGCAAACAGATTTGATGCTCTCCAGGAGTGTGAGAGGTGAATGTGAAGCGTCCCTCTGAGCCGTACTGACGAGAGAGGATGATCTGGAACACACCAGGAGACAGAACTTTAGATGGAAATTCCCATGTTAGGTTTTATAAGTTTAAGGATTATGATGATTGATTCATTAATATTCATAACAAATTATAATTCAAAATTGTAACTCAAGAAAATAATTTCTTAACCAAAAATCATCACCCTCTGGTGTTGTGATTATAGGCTCAAAGCTCTTAATAATTACAATTAGTTAATTATTAATAATTGATCCTAATTAACCAAAACCATGCAAAATGTCATTGTTTAATTAGCTGCCTCACCAATAGGTGGGGGAACTTTGACCCTATTTTGACAGATCACTCTTGCATGAAATAAACACAAACGTTTCTCTTTATATATATGTGAACATTTGTTGAAACCATATCGCCCTGATATAATTACTATTGTGCTAACAATAATAATAAAAGAAAAATATATGTGCATTGAGTGTCTATGAAGATCAAACTAGCAGTTTTATGAACAAAATGTGCAATTTGTGTTAACTTAGAAAGAGAAGCCCTCATGGTGTGCTGATTGCCCCAAATAAACAAAGGCTGATAAAACTCTGAGGCGGGAACTCGGTGGAGAAACTCCAGTAATAAAACTGGAACAAAGGAGTGGTCAGGTCACGAGGCCCAGACCAGAGTCTGCTTTGAAGGGCTTTAAAAGTCCAACTTCTTTTTTTTTTTTTTCAACTTCTAACTCCTGGCTGATTTGGGATCACCCGGACCAAAACACACACACATTGCTGATCGCATCCGCGCTCCGCGATTCAACATACTTAAACAGCAAATCAAACACTCAGCATAACACTTCGTTACGTTTGTGATCAACTCAAAAAACTGTACACTTCTCATCTGTCCAAAACGGGAAAAATGTGCGGAACCGTTGCAGTCGACTGAATCAGCAAGAAGGAAAACAAACCTCTGTAGGTTTTCACCTGCGCCGGAGTGTCCATAGGGTCTACGGTCGGTATATGAATCTTCTGAGCTTCTTGTATCAGATAGAATTTCAGCTTTCAGGCTCTTCTGGGAATGGTTGTGTGGAGAAAAAGTAACTTGCCTGCGAGTTCTGTCGCTCCAGATATACGCCTCCGTTGCGTCGTACCGTGAGACACGCTGGAAATGGCAGTTTAAAAGTTTGTTTCTTCGGCTTTTATAGACCTGATGACGTCAGCTTCGATGTCCATCGCTGCAACGAAGGCTGAGCTGCGCATGTTCAACTGCGCAGCTCTGTCAGCCCAAATGGATGACACCAATATAAGAGCACCTTCTCTTTGAGCTCACCTTTGTGTCTGGATCTTTGATCTCGACATGCATCCCAAGGCCCGGAGTAGATGGAAGGAAGGAACCGATTTGTTTGTCCCACAGCTGGGTCCGGTACTTTCCTGCCAGACATGGAAAACATCCTATGGTCACTCAAAGGACATTAGCATGACTCTATCATAATAATGTTTTTTTTTAGGATTTGTCTGTGTGAAAATAACTGAGACAACCTTAGCATAAGGTTAGTGTGAACACACCTGGTACTTTCTATTGTATTGTAGAGTGACTGGGGTGTATTATGCATGGGGGTTGTATCTACATTTAATCTGGACTTTAGTTTAACGTGCTCACTGACCTTACCAACAGGCCTCAGAAGGTTCGGGAGAAACTGGATTATTTCCCGTTGCTGTTCTATGGCCTCATACCTTTTCCTCAAACCAATTAAGCTTAATGCAATCACGAATCCTAATTTATTTCAAAGTGTGCAGATTGCTGTGGTACTAAAAGCCTTCACCTGGGTTCTGAACATGAAAATGCTCCTGTGCTTAATGGCGATCTTAAAAAAAGAAATCGTCCTGGTTTTCTAAAGAGGAGTTATTTTAAGAGGACATGAGTTGTCAATATCTTACCGAGACCTTATCATTCCAAGATAAAAGCAGATTCGGATTATGCTTTTGTAATCTACACATTTTTCACACCAACTGCTGCAACAACCAAATAGCTGGAGACATCTGTTAGCTCTGAAATTAGTTGTTTTTTGTCAAAGTGGAAACACTAGGAGTTAGAATATAATTAAAGGACCACTTTCACCATTATGACCCATGTATTGATTCATCTGATGTATTTTGCTCTCCATCTATAAAGTGACATCAGTTACAGCAGTACTGTTGTGGATAATTGGATTAATCCTGACACAAACAGTTACACTGTGAAGTTCAGCTGCTTACTTCAGGGAACCCTAAATCCAGCTGCTTCAGCAACATCTGCTATTGCTCTTCAGTAGATTTCATCTTATATGTATGTATGTACACACACATGCATGCATGCATATGTATGCCTGAACGTGTTTGTCATAAGCTGCATCTTTAGTACAACAGCCAGCTGTTAGCGCCGCCTGCTAGTTGGCCTCAAGCTAAGCAGCTACTAGCTTACCGATGACCATGGTCTCGTCGGGAATTTCCTCAATGAAGCACTTTTTCTCTGTCTCCCCAATATGGAAATACAGCGAGTAGCTGGGGTGAATCCAGGCTACCAAGAGAGTAACAGCAGCGGCTGGGACGGAGAGCATCATGTCACCTCCTTCACATTAGCAGACATCAGCAGCTTCCCCTGCGGAAAAAGGAAGGGGATTTCCTTCCATCCGGAGAACCGTTTGCCCTGGGTTTAAACTGACAGGCACCATGTTTCTGTTAGCGAACCAAAAACTTTGTTTTCCCTTGTAGATTATCTTTAACAAAATAAAACTGCATGAATTCACACAATAATACATTCAGGGTTGTTTTTTTTCTTAAAAATATAAATTTTGGAATTTTGAATAAGATACATTTATTTAATGAGGATGTTCCGTGTTATTTAGATTTATTTAACCAGGAAAAGATTCATTGAGTCCTCTTTTGCGTCCTGGCTAGTAGACCGCACTAAAAAAATGGGTTTCACAACATTTGACATGTTAAAATTCACACTCCAACCATAAAACCTGAAAGAAAATGCATCAAGACTAAAAGTAGCATAAAGGTCTCAGAATAGAATAGAATAGTCTTTATCGTCATTGTACTGGGGGTACAACGAAATTGAGGGTGCTCGTACTGGGCTTCTACAGGTCCTTCTCAAAATATTAGCATATTGTGATAAAGTTCATTATTTTCCATAATGTCATGATGAAAATTTAACATTCATATATTTTAGATTCATTGCACACTAACTGAAATATTTCAGGTCTTTTATTGTCTTAATACGGATGATTTTGGCATACAGCTCATGAAAACCCAAAATTCCTATCTCACAAAATTAGCATATTTCATCCGACCAATAAAAGAAAAGTGTTTTTAATACAAAAAACGTCAACCTTCAAATAATCATGTACAGTTATGCACTCAATACTTGGTCGGGAATCCTTTTGCAGAAATGACTGCTTCAATGCGGCGTGGCATGGAGGCAATCAGCCTGTGGCACTGCTGAGGTCTTATGGAGGCCCAGGATGCTTCGATAGCGGCCTTTAGCTCATCCAGAGTGTTGGGTCTTGAGTCTCTCAACGTTCTCTTCACAATATCCCACAGATTCTCTATGGGGTTCAGGTCAGAAGAGTTGGCAGGCCAATTGAGCACAGTGATACCATGGTCAGTAAACCATTTACCAGTGGTTTTGGCACTGTGAGCAGGTGCCAGGTCGTGCTGAAAAATGAAATCTTCATCTCCATAAAGCTTTTCAGCAGATGGAAGCATGAAGTGCTCCAAAATCTCCTGATAGCTAGCTGCATTGACCCTGCCCTTGATAAAACACAGTGGACCAACACCAGCAGCTGACACGGCACCCCAGACCATCACTGACTGTGGGTACTTGACACTGGACTTCTGGCATTTTGGCATTTCCTTCTCCCCAGTCTTCCTCCAGACTCTGGCACCTTGATTTCCGAATGACATGCAGAATTTGCTTTCATCCGAAAAAAGGACTTTGGACCACTGAGCAACAGTCCAGTGCTGCTTCTCTGTAGCCCAGGTCAGGCGCTTCTGCCGCTGTTTCTGGTTCAAAAGTGGCTTGACCTGGGGAATGCGGCACCTGTAGCCCATTTCCTGCACACGCCTGTGCACGGTGGCTCTGGATGTTTCTACTCCATACTCAGTCCACTGCTTCCGCAGGTCCCCCAAGGTCTGGAATCGGCCCTTCTCCACAATCTTCCTCAGGGTCCGGTCACCTCTTCTCGTTGGGCAGCGTTTTCTGCCACACTTTTTCCTTCCCACAGACTTCCCACTGAGGTGCCTTGATACAGCACTCTGGGAACAGCCTATTCGTTCAGAAATTTCTTTCTGTGTCTTACCCTCTTGCTTGAGGGTGTCAATAGTGGCCTTCTGGACAGCAGTCAGGTCGGCAGTCTTACCCATGATTGGGGTTTTGAGTGATGAACCAGGCTGGGAGTTTTAAAGGCCTCAGGAATCTTTTGCAGGTGTTTAGAGTTAACTCGTTGATTCAGATGATTAGGTTCATAGCTCGTTTAGAGACCCTTTTAATGATATGCTAATTTTGTGAGATAGGAATTTTGGGTTTTCATGAGCTGTATGCCAAAATCATCCGTATTAAGACAACAAAAGACCTGAAATATTTCAGTTAGTTTGCAATGAATCTAAAATATATGAATGTTAAATTTTCATCATTACATTATGGAAAATAATGAACTTTATCACAATATGCTAATATTTTGAGAAGGACCTGTATACACAAACATTTCATGTCTAAAGAATTACAGTCTTTGAGACAGTTGGGTTTTCATAATAACCAGACAGACTTCAGCTGAAACATTTATCCAAGGTTTTCTGTTTTGGTTCAGTGGTATGTGAATTTTAATCACCTTGTATCATCAGCCTATCGCCAAAGTCTGTCGGAATTTTTTTATGAACCTTGAAGGCATCTGTGTCCGGATTCGGAAACAAATGCTGAAAATTCCAGCCAATCGTGCTTTTCTAAATGTGACCTACGTGTGACGTGATGCGTTGGCCTCAGAACAACGGCCATGATTGGCTGAATAGTCCACTGCGCCCGCCCATGATTGAGGAAAAGAAAATAAAAGAAGAAGAAGCAGAGCCCGGCACTGTGGGGCTGCAGCTGTTGATAAATCCATTCCGTACTGACGCCACAAAGCTGCGAGTGCCTGTTAGACGCTATTCAACACATCAACAGACTTGTTATTTTGGTTATGACGAGTGTACGATAATTTCCCTGAAAATACGATAATAATAGTCTAGTAAGATAATCCTACATTTCTCACCTGGTAACACTGGTGCTCTAGTTCCTGCCAATATCCAGCAACTTCGCACAGCCATTGCAGAGGAGTGGGCAAACATTCCACAGGCCACAATCAACAACCTGATCAACTGTGCGAGGAGAAGTGTTGCACTGTGACAGTGCAGTACTAAGACTACTATGAAACTATGAACTGCTCTGAGCTATTTGGAACCGTTTTTAAGTATGTGTCTTGTCTGTGTCTGTCAGGTCACCATTTTGACCTCACTTTGTGAGGTGGATGGACTATCTCGGCAAAGAAGTGTTCATTAACAGATTTAAACAGGATTTTGAACAATATTTGAGAGAAATAGACCTTTTGTGAACATAGAAAAAGTCTTAGATCTTTGGGTTCAGCTCATGAAAAATGGGAGAAACAACAAAAGTGTTGCGTTTATATTTTTGTTCAGTGTATCTTTATTTGACACAAATTGTATTTTTACTATTACTCGCACCTCTGCTGAAAAGTTCCGAGATGCATTGTGGGTAGCGTATGACCTCACTGTATTTAGATCTAAAAAAAAAAAAAAAACCTTGACGGCTCACACTTAGCTCTACCTGACAGTGAAAGCTCAGGGTAAAACACCCAGTCGTCGTTGTGCTAACAACACTCCGAATTGGCAGATTTGTTCAGACATTATTCAACACACCCGAGATAAGTTAAAAACGGGACATGTCTCTCTGGAGATACCTACGTGGTTGATTTAAACCGGTCTTTATAGTAGATTAAAAAGCTCCTCAATTTGTCCAGACGAGAGTTTGCTACATTAGCTTACCAAGCTAATGAGCTAGGTTTTAGCTGTCTGGTATTAGCCAGCTGTCTAGATAAACTGTTTGAAGGACTGAGTGGCAGCTAAACTGCTTTTATTCTGGACATCAAAACGAAAGAAGAAGAAAAGGTAAGACATGTTTAGTGACTGTAAATGCGGTTGGTTATGTGTGAAAGCCCTTTGCGGTTGACGTATAACGGTAGCTTTACTAGAACTGTCGAAGGGTTTGTTTATGTCACCAGACAATACTGAATGTGTTGAGTTGTTGTGTTTTAATTTGGATAGTTTTATTTTTATTGTTTCGTCATATATTTGTTTCGCATTCGAATTCCGTTCCAATGGTGGCACTTTGAATCATGAGGTAATGTTTTGTTCCGCTCCCGTTCACCTGTAAGCAGGTTCAACTGCTCTGGATGCCTGGCATTTTTCCAAAAATCAAAAAACCTGAAGGCAGTCAGCTGGATGGACTTTCTCATTAAAAGAGAATTTTTCCAGGACTTAAAATGAAAGTGAAAGTTAGTCTAGGCCACCTACACGGTAACAACGTGCTCAGCCTCAGAAACCTTTCAAAAACGAATTTAATATTTGAGTGTAAAGATAAATGTTTTTGCCAATATAATATCTATCTTATTAATAAAATTGAGAATCCACTATGTAAACTAATTTAAATCATTTAAGATTTTTCATACCCTACAATGAGCAAAATCCATTCCTGAATACAAAGTGGAAAACAGTTTTCATACTTTTTCAACAACTTGTTCAAACACAATCTTGAAAGTATTTTGTTAGGAATTTATGTGACTGGCCAAAACAAAGTAGTTCATCGCTGTCAAGTGGAAAGAAAATGAGACATGGGTTTCAAATTTTTCACAGATACAAATCTGCCACTACCATGTTTCATAGTGGGGACGATTTGTTCAGGGTGATGTGCATGATGTGCAAAAGGCCACACAGCATTTTACATGTAGGCCATACACTTAAGGTTTGGTCTGATTCAATTGAAGCACCTCCTTCCACTGTGTCCCATATGTGGCTTGTGAAAAACTGAGAATAGTGTTATTTATGGCTTTTTTGCCACTCTTCCAAAGCTGCAACCTGAGCTGCATAAATCTGCAGTTCCTCCAGAGTTACTATTAGCTTCTTGGCTGCCTTTCTGATTAATGCACTGCTTGCCTTGGTTTTCATGTGGTGGACCTTGTCTTGGTAGGTTTCCAGTTTTTCCATATTATTTTGATTTTCTTGTGTTTTGTTCCTGAACAAACCCCAAAGACAAAGGACAGCTGGTTTGATGCTGAAATAACATTGCACACAGTTGGGCTCTGTTTACTGATTAGGTGACTTCTGAGAAGTCAGAAGAGATTACATTTAAGGTTATCAGAATAAAGGAGGCTAAATATCTATCACACACATCAAGAGATTTGTTTAAAAAATGTGAAAACCTTTTTCTTCCACTTTACAATTTTGCACTATTTTTATTGGTCTATCAATGAGTTTTGTGGTTGTACTATGTGAAAATGTTCAAGGAGAGCACTATTTATAGTTGTCTTATTGTGTTTATATATATTTATATACAGAGAGTAGACTGATAGTGATTGAAAGAGCAACCAAAGCCCAAAGAAAAGCTCAAGACGACCTTCAGGAAGCCTGATAAAATACACTTTGAAGCTTAATATAAAGAAAGACAAATGACCCAAGACTTTTGCACTTTACTTCATCTGCATTTATTCTACTGTGTAGATAGTTTTCAAAGCTGTGAATGTTTATCTGATTTCTCTTGTCTCTACTTCTGTAGAGATGGTGCAGCCACAGCCTGATGGCCCCATGCAGTGGGACATGTCTGGAGAGGACAGCGGAGGGGTCCTAAGGATCCCACCAGAGCTTGCTGGCAATGAAGTTGTTATCAGATTGCTGTGCGACAACCAGCAGCTTCGAGGTATTAACTCACAAAAATCAAACGATCAGTACAAATGACAGAAAGGCAGTTTTTTCCATTTGTTTTGGAGCACGGAGACAGGATGAATCCAAGATGTTTCCATGCTGCATCATGTCAGCGTCATTGTCCTTCTCTTGTCCACATCCATATTCTATATCTATATTTTAAGCTGCACTTCCTTAAAGTACAGTTTTTATTGATGTTTCTCGACTGCAGTTTAAACAGGATGTATTACACAGGTGCAGCTGAGGAAGAGGGTCGAACACATCTCTTGTCTTGGCCTGGCCAGCATAGAGAATGTCTGAAGGATTTAGTTACAACAAAGCAACATCAGTAACATGGTGTGTCTAAGGGTCAGCTGTGGGATTATGATGGTGCAGAAATACTCCATGATGATAGTTTAACATTTCAGTGTGCTGTTCTACCTTCTGCCTTCACATCATGTTTATGTGCTTTATGTGCTCAAATGTCCAGGTTTGAAAACTTATTAACTAAAACATAGCACCCATAATAACAGAGATCGTATTTCCACACTAACGAGAAGTAACAAAGTTTAATTTATTAATCACTTTGTTTAACATTTAATTCTGGAAAATTAAATAGACGTTTTCTTCATTAGACGTTTTTAAAGTATAGAATTTATTGACTTTGTAGGTTTCTTTCAGGTATGGAAAAATATATCATCTGTGGTCTTTACAAGTTCCATGCTTAAAGCTCGGCTACTGTAAAAACATCTGCCATAAGTTCATAGGAACCTTTTGGGTTCCTATGAACCCCAAGACTGGACAGGCAGGGTGGAATTTAGTCAGGAAAAGTGTTTAGGAGTATTTGTTAAATGGAGGATGCCGCTAAAAAGAAAAATGCCATTGAACTGAACCAGAACTGTCATAAGAATATTACAGGTCCAAATCAAAGTCTGTAACAACAGACATGCAGATGTTTTTCTTGTTTTATAGTACCAGAGCCAAAGATGGTTTTGGAAGCGTTTTGGTGGAAGATGACATTGATTGAGTGCTTATAAATCTTTGTCCTTCAGAGGCTCTGCGGAGGAGCAACCAAACCCTGCGTCAGCGCTGTGAGGAGATGGAGGGATGGCAGCAAAGAATAAGGGAGGAACGGGAGTTTCTCAGCTGTCGCTTCCAAGATGCCAGGTTACTGGTGGAGAAGCTGGCACTGGAGAACCACTCTTTACAGTGCGTGGTGAATGGACCAGGCTCATCTTCTAACCATAGCTACACCACGAGCAAGACGGACATCTTGCCTGGACATCCTGCCAGGAATGGACCACTGGAAGAACCTAAGGTCAGTGTGCTGAAAATTCCCATTTCTTTGCCTTTATATACCTACAATTCAGAAGGGCTGGGATTGTTGCTGTCACAGGAAAACGATAAGGCTGTGGTTGTCCTATAAAATGAAGCAGAAGCTTCTTCTCAACTTGTTGATTTAGCCTTTTCTTTTTGAGAAGAAGAGATGCTCATCAGTGGGTGCATTCTTGCAGGATTTACACAAACATGTTAATTTGCATCTGTAGTCCCAGGAAATCAGCCTGTGAAACCCTGCATCCATAGGTTGTTCCTATGTGTTTTTCCATGCATTGGCCTTTTGGCCTTATGATAGAAATAATAGAACTCTTCACCGTTCCCGTAGCTACAGAGAGATTTCCCTTCCTGACTTCATGTTGTCAGCTTGTTATCCACTGTGTAACCAACCTGTTGTTTAATGCTTTGTGATAAAGAATGAGGAACTTAACAGCTTATTGCCTGTGTTCTTCAGCCAGACTAAACCATCACATGGACGCTCCACAGTCTACTGCTTCAGTCGCTTCTGCAGGAGGCTGCTCCACCAGTGAGATTTTGAAACCGATATTTCTCTCTAAAAGATCACTCCGTTGTATTAATGGGAATACTTGGGTTCCTCCTTAATATACGGTTTTACAGCTTTATGTATATGTACAGTTTAGGGTTGGCCCGATACCGAAGCTGGTATCGGGCCCAATACCAGCATCAAGTAGTCGTACTTGTAAAAGCAACGCGATACTCTGATCTGATACCACTTTTGTGCTTGATGTTCCTCCTGGGACTCAAACGCTAGACCACACTTTATACCAGGTGGTGGTGCTAATACACCAAAGGGTTATTTGTTGACCCTCCAAAAAACCCAGAAGAAGAAGACGAGCGACATTAGATGGCAGGAGGGGGTGAAAATGTCAATGGTTTGGAAATATTTAAAAGTGAACCTCGAGGATACTAAAAAAGCAGAATGTCTGCTGTACTCTGCTAAGCTTTCAAGAGGAGGGACAAAAACTTCGTCTTTTAACATGAGTAATTTGATTAAGCATTTTAGGACTAAACACAACACAGAGTTCCAAGTGTTTGCTGCTGCTAGCAACAGCACAGCACAACCAACACTGCAGCAAGTACTACAGAAACGTGAAAAAATGGCAACAGACAATCCACGTGCAGAAAGGATAACTCTTGCCGAATTCATCGCCCTTGATGATCAGCTGTTTTCAGTGGTCGATGATGGATTTTGTCGTCTTCTCAACATATTAGAGCCTCAGTGTTACATTCCCAGCCGCCACCACATTGTATAAATGTGTTTTCAGAAGTTATTATGTGAGGTACAAACTTATTAACTACTTGGTATCGGCAAGTACCTAAACTGAAGTACTTGTACTCAGTCTGTAAAAAACTGGTATCGGGACACCTCTATTACAGCTTTTATGTATTGGACCTTCACATTTATACATGACGGACTGTAGCTATCACATGTTATCATTAATCTTCATTAAAGAATCAACTTTAATAGTTTGTGCTTTGTAAATTTCTGGAGGAGCATTTGTATAGTAATCACACTTGTCATATTAGGAAGGACGCAGATGTTACATGAACTACAGAATTGGGTCTTAAATCATCTAGTGTTTTGTTATGATTGCAAGCAGCCATATTTGTTCTGATCTTTTAAAATTGTCTTGATCAGTGGTACTCTAGGCTTTCTGACAGTGTTTCAGTTTTCATTTGGAAACTTGTTGCTCTTGCACTATTTCTCAGTCAGTCCTAACAACCGTCTCTAACACTATAACAGCAACTAAAGGTCTGGCAAAGCAGAAATGTGAAGTGTTGAGGGGACCAGGACATTACCATATGGCAATCATTTCTTCTATTTGTCATTTAATACCTTAGCAGCTATACTCATTTCATACCTGATTGTTTTGGGTATGTGATTGGGCTGTCTGCCGCCCAGATGTTTTGTATTGACTGTACATAAGTTTCCACCCACCGCAGAGGGTTTTCATACTGGCTTTGGCTACTGAAAACTTAAAATAATTATTTACAGTGTTTCCCCTGCCATTATCCAAGGGGGGCACCCCGCCAACAAGACCGCCCACACCTCATGAGGATCACGGCATGTAGTAATAGTACGTTTTCACAGTTATTAGATCATGTCGTGAAGGATTTCTGTCCCTGCATTGTCGCTACTCTACTTTCTATGGCCAAACTTGACAAAAGGTGGATGAAAACACACTCATCATACTCTGTGTCACCGACGCTGAGTTACGTGCGTTCACACCTAGATGAACACACACACTCTCGACACTGGACAGAAAAACATGCCGCTAAAACCTGGAAAGCAGGCAAGGATATCTGTGATTTTTGTTTTGTTTTTTTAAAGCGCCAAATTTCATTTTGATGGCAGCACTTCCTCTCCTGCAAGCAGCAGCAGGGTTAACTCTCCTGCTCCAGGTACATATGGCGAAGGTAGAGGAATAAAAGTTTTTGACCTGGCTTGACTGTCGGAGGTGGTATTGCCCCCCTGGATCTATCTATAAGACTGAGCTTGGTAATTAAATACATACATGATGGGTAGAAAGAGAAAGAAAGAATAACAGATAAAGACTGAAAGATGGAAAGAGACAGAAACAGATAAAAGATGTGATAAAGAGAGACACAGAAAGGTAGTTAAATCAGAAAGATGGAGAGACAGTTAAAGAAAAAAGAGATATAGAAATTATATATAAATACAGTAGGTAAAAGATGAATAAAGAACATTTTCGAGTTTTCTTTAGGAATGTTCCGTCGAATATGTAGACAGCTTAAACAGGCTGCAGTTAGAGGAAACTATGGGCCCAGCCATCTATACTTCTTATCTTAATTTTTATTATGCCACAATATCGTAATAAAGTTTTCAATTCATGCAGGCGACCTCTGTTAAAATCAAGGATTTAATTGCTGATTTGTACAGGCTCTGAATTCACCTTTAGTATGCCGTGGTAATTTTAATGTCATTTTCACTCGAATTCTATAAATCTACCTTTTGGTTTTCAATCCAAAATCTATCTAAAATTTTGGACACAGATACTGTAAAATCACAGGTCTAATAAAAAAAAAGAATTAAATACAGTTTTTTTTTATATAAAGTGGCTCTATTTCTGTTTTGTCTTCCAGACTCTAGACCAGTGGGAGAGGAAAAGAGTTGGAGAGACAGAGCAGCAGACACAAACCACGCCTCTTCGCAGCCTGGTAAAGTGTTTAGGAACTCGTTGATCACATTCCTTTGGTATTTATCTAGATCAGGGGTCAGCAACCCTGGGCACTAGTGCCACAAGTGGTAGGCAAGGGCTTAACTGATGACTGCATTGCATTAAACTTAGAAGGTTTGTTAAATCGTACATATATAGGGCCACCAGTGCACATTCCAGCACAGACACATCAGAGATGGTAATGACAGTATGTTGGCTAACTTCCCACCTACCTAGTTCGACTTGATTGGCTAAAAAACACTGACCATTTTAAGCTACTTTGTCTGAGGGTGAGAAAGATGTAGCTGGCTAGTCAGTCTTATTAAATATGGCATTGATGCTAGTAAAACAGATAATACAGGAAAAACTGTTTTAGATATGCCCGTTTTTTAAGCAACGTTGAAACTTCAGCGTTTCACCTCCTTAAACGCCTCAGGCAGCTGTCCGCTCAGCGCAGCATCAGCACCACTGAAATACATGGATACATCGGAAGACTTGGACAGAATTCACGATGTGTTTTGAGGATTTTATGGATCAATGTTTTTTTACCGACCAAACCAGAAAGCTTTAATTATCAGTTGGATTTGTCTCTAACTGGCAGTATACAGAAGACATGGACATGCTTGGCTCTACATATCTTCTGACTGCTGGACGCTCTGAGACTTGTGTGCTCCTTAAAGTTATGTAGGATTCCCAGATAGCAGACGTGGCTAATATAAGTGGGGACAGGGAACTCATTAACAGGTCTGGCCCTGTATAAATACAGTACAGACAAAAGGTTTGGACATACCTTCTCATTCAAAGAGTTTTCTTTATTTTCATGACTATGAATATTGTAGCTTCACACTGAAGGCATCAAAACTATGAATTAACTCATGTGGAATTATATACTGAACAAAAAAGTGTGAAACAACTGAAAATATGTCTTATATTCTAGGTTCTTCAAAGTAGCCACCTTTTGCTTTGATTACTGCTCCACACACTCTTGGCATTCTGTTGATGAGCTTCAAGAGGTAGTCACCTGAAATGGTTTTCCAACAGTCTTGAAGGAGTTCCCAGAGATGCTTAGCACTTGTTTGCCCTTTTGCCTTCACTCTTTGGTCCAGCTCACCCCAAACCATCTCGATTGGGTTCAGGTCCGGTGACTGTGGAGGTCAGGTCATCTGGCACAGCACGCCATCACTCTCCTTCTTGGTCAAATAGCTCTTACACAGTCTGGAGGTGTGTTTGGGGTCATTGTCCTGTTGAAAAATAAATGATGGTCCAACTAAACGCAAACTGGATGGAATAGCATGCCGCTGCAAGATGCTGTGGTAGCCATGCTGGTTCAGTATGCCTTCAATTCTGAATAAATCCCCAACAGTGTCACCAGCAAAGCACCCCCACACCATCACACCTCCTCCTCCATGCTTCACGGTGGGAAGCAGGCATGTAGAGTCCATCCGTTCACCTCTTCTGCGCCGCACAAAGACACGGTGGTTGGAACCAAAGATCTCAAACTTGAACTCACCAGACCAAAGCACAGATTTCCACTGGTCTAATGTCCATTCCTTGTGTTCTTTATCCCAAACAAGTCTCTTCTGCTTGTTGCCTGTCCTCAGCAGTGGTTTCCTAGCAGCTATTTTACCATGAAGGCCTGATTCACACAGTCTCCTCTTAACAGTTGTTCTAGAGATGTGTCTGCTGCTAGAACTCTGTGTGGCATTGACCTGTTCTCTAATCTGAGCTGCTGTTAACCTGCGATTTCTGAGGCTGGTGACTCAGATGAACTTATCGTCCGCAGCAGAGGTGACTCGTGGTCTTCCTTTCCTGGGGCGATCCTCATGTGAGCCAGTTTCTTTGTAGCGCTTGATGGTTTTTGCGACTGCACTTGGGGACACTTTCAAAGTTTTCCCAATTGTTCGGACTGACTGACCTTCATTTCTTAAAGTAATGATGGCCACTTGTTTTTCTTTACTTAGCTGCTTTTTTCTTGCCATAATACAAATTCTAACAGTGTATTCAGTAGGACTATCAGCTGTGTACTGTATCCACCTCCTGCACAACACAACTGATGGTCCCAACCCCATTTATAAGGCTTGAAATCCCTCTTATTAAACCTGACAGGGCACACCTGTGAAGTGAAAACTATTTCAGGTGACTACCTCCTGAAGCTCATCAACAGAATGTCAAGAGTGTGTGGAGCAGTAATCAAAGCAAAAGGTGGCTACTTTGAAGAACCTAGAATATAAGACGTATTTTCAGTTGTTTCACACTTTTTTGTTCAGTATATAATTCCACATGTGTTAAAACTCTTTGAATGAGAAGGTGTGTCCAAATGTTTAGTGTGTACTGTATATGCATCATTTTGACCTAGACTATTTTTCTCATCATTGATGTGAGAAGAGCATAAATACCAGCTACATTTTCTGTTGTATGGTTCCATTGCTATTGAGTAGTGTTGTCATAAATAGTGTTTTTTGAAAATAGCTGATCTGCCCCCTGCCAACACCTGTCAATAAGTATAGTTCTATAACTTTGTTGTTTATAGTGTATAACTGTGCCATCAAGAGCCTTAGAAGCCCTGAACTACATTTCTAAAGTCAAATCTCATTTTCTAGTGTTACCTCTACTCTATGATGTTAAATGATCCATCCAACTTTCCTTACCTCCTTGAGGTAACTGGTCTAGGAAGGAAACTCTGCCGTCAAACTGGTTTGGGGTTTTTCCTGGCTTCTTCAGATCAGCGCAGAAAAGGCCTTCAGTAGGGATCCTCACGAGATGCCCAAACTACTTCAACTGACTCCTTTTAATGATCCCTTTGCTCTTATTTCCGAATCTGCAGAGGATGACAGGTTCTGTTGTGATTTAGGACATACCCTCCAGAAGCCAGTGAACCATTAGTTGATGTACCGTATTTTCCGCACTATAAGGCGCACTTAAAAACCTTTAATTTTTTCAAAAAATGACGTTGCGCCTTGTAATCCGGAGCGCCTTATATATGGATCAATTGGTTAATTGGTTGATCCATACTGGTTGTACACGGCGCTCTGTCAAAATGTTTCAGTACGACTGGTAAACTACAAAGCCGCACCGCTTGCAGCATTACGGCTACCGTAGTCAGGGGCGTCGCCGAAGTAATAGCAGTAAACACCTGTACTGTGCTTACTCCTAGTCCAACACCACTTGTGTGTGTATAACGTTTGAATGTACTGTTGCAGGAATTGCCTGAACTATTTGTGATTAGAAGCTCAGTGTGTGGGGTGTATGTTTCGTGTGTGTGTATGGAAGATGTTGACATTACTCCTCCGGACAGAGGTGGCGCTGTGTGCTGCCGTAGCTGAGAATCAAGAGTGAAGGAGTGACGTCGGTATTATTGTGTGTGTGGGGTGGGTAGAAACGGCGACCGGAGCAGCGTTGTATGAGTCTGTAAGCCCTGTGTTTTTACCTGCTGCAAAGTCATTAAAAAGAACCCCGAATCTCGTCAACAACTCAGTGTTTTGATGCCGTTTCTTCATGCTCAACTCAGCAACGTATGAGTGAGGGAGTTAACCCCGAAGTAACTTCGGCCCTGGAGAGAGCGTCTCCCCTGTGTCATCAGACTACGGTCAGGGGACAGAAACAGGAAAGCTCTATTCAATAGAATTCTATGTAGAGGAGACCTTACCATGAGAGTGAATGGAGTTATCAGAATGCTGGTTTGTAGTGTATTAATAAAGTTTGACTGACTGACTTATCTGTTTTGTTGACATTCTCTTTAGCACAGCTCCATCTAGTGGATGCATAACGCAACCCCAGTCAAACGTTTGACTGCAGTAGCTTCTATTCTATGCGCCTTATAATCCGGTGCGCCCTATATATGAAAAAAGTTCTAAAATAGGCCATTCATTGAAGGTGCGCCTTATAATCCGGTGCGCCTTATAGTGCGGAAAATACGGTAGATTCTTTGCAATGTCCAATGAATGGGCTTCAAGCAGCTTTCTGGTTTTTTTAGCTGCCTGCAGAATAGAGGGTGACACGGGAGTGGATTTTCTCTCCAGTCCCATCCTGCTCCCACAGAAAAATGTCTTGTCCCATCCCAATCCCAGGCCAGCATAACAAAAAAAATCCTGTCCCGTCCCAGTCCTGGTAAATTGACTCCCACTCCCATCCCACTCCCATTTAGAACGACTCCCACTCCTGTGCCACTCCCATTTTTGTTTTCTTCATTTAGTCTTTTGGCAATTTCTTTGAAGGACCAGTTAGGTCCCTGTTTTTAGCTGTAGTAAAGGCCAGTTAAAGTAAAAAGAATAATAATGAAGAAATAATAAAATATCAAACAAGGAAACAGACCATGTCTATCTTAGCTGAATAAACAAAATGTACATAGTTGTATTTTACTCATTTATTAAGTGATTGTTTCCTTTGAACAATGACATCACTTTTATGTTTCAAGTTGCTGAAACGAAAGAAAAATGCACCTAGTAAGAGAACAGTACTTGGTGAACAAAAGGCCAAAAAGGCATTACCTTCATAATTTAGAAACTGTAGCTCAATGGTTCACAGCCCTGGTCCTCAGGGACCCCTTCCCTGCAAGTTTTAGATGTTTGTTTCTGCTCCAGAACACCTGATTTAAATTCTAACATGACCTCCTATACAGGCATCAAGAATGGAGGGTCAAACTGGACAAAATTAATACAATAAAATCATCATTAAATAAATAAATGTTGTGAATGTCCCATAAGTGAAGTAAATGTAACATGAAAGAAATGTAACATTAAATGTGACATTAAATTAAAGGTACCATTTATTTATTTAATACATCATTAGAAACAATAAATGTACCATTATATCATGAAATGGACTATAATGCAATTAAATGTGCCACAGAATAATTAAATATAATTTTAAAGACGACATGACGTAATTAGTGGTACAGTTAATATTTAATGATGTATTAAATAAATTGTACATTTAATGGTACATTCAATTTTTTTCTATTTCACAACATATTTATTTAATATCTTCCCTTGATGAAGCCTTCTATGGAGTCCACAAGGGGACATGGGGAATTTTTTCTCTTTTTGCGTTCTCATGCAATAGTCTTTGAGTTATCTCGCAATACTTTGTGGGATAGTTTCCAAACCAGATAACTGCAAAAATGGAACAAACACTACACCCGTTTTGAGATTTATTGAGTTTTATTTTGAAATCGGTCTTAAATAAAATGATCTTCAATCAGACTAAAAGACAGTTTTTATCCACAAGTTGTCAAATTACTGAACTCTGGACAATAATGCTGCACGAAACCACATCTGTGACACTTTGTTTGCTTATTACTGCTGCATGATGTGTACTTTTTTTTGCACGCCATTATTGTTTTTGTTTTTATTGTGATTTGAACGGTTCTTCTTATCCTAAGCATTTCATCGCATTGTTGACTGCGTGTTAACCTGCATATGACAAATAAACCATATCATAGACATATCAGTGCTGTTTGTTTTGTGAGCAGTTTGTCTGTCATCTGTGCTCCTGTTCCAAAATGCCGAACGCAAAAGTATTGCGCGGGGACGCAAAAAAAAAAAAAAACATCCCCCATGTCCCCTCTCGGGCTCCGTACCTTTCCCCTCTACTGTGGCAAAGGCTCTTAAATCTTTAGTGCACATGGAGCAGTTTTGTTGGTCAGATGAGACTTGACACATGTTGGTACTTTTGGTTTGACGAATAAAGAGATGCAGGGCTGATTTAATCCAGAATCTGTCTTACAAGTGTCCCTTAATCACTGGTGTACTTGGTTACAACTAAATACATTTTACAAGCAGCAGACTGCATGTTAACACTGCTACATTCAACTCTCCTGAAGTTCGGTCATATTTGCGACTTTCCTGTCAGCTCTGTGAGTTTAGTAGATAAGTCCTTACTTCTGACTTTACGTTACAAATCCAATTTTACCACGTCCAGTTCTCCACCAAAGACAATTGATCCTAGTTTGTTTTCCCTCCTATTGGTTAGCTCCTGCTCCCGTCTGCTCCCGTTCATTTTTTATCCTGTACCGTCCCAATCACGTGATCTTTACTGATGCTGTCTCCCGTCCCGCGGGATTCCCATGGGAATCCCGTGACCCGTGGGACTCCCGAAAAAATGTCAGCCTCTACTGCAGAGTGTATAAGTGTATAAAACATAAACGTCTTTAACACCTGAGAAAAGAGTTTGAGTTGATTTAACAAATACAGAACACTGATTTTACCAAGGTTAAAAAACTTGGATGTAAACATGTACAGCACGGTTTACATCTAAACCAGATGTACAACCATGTTTCTTTCTGTTGCACCTTTTATATTAAATGTCCTCTTAAAAAGTCTTTGTTCTGCAAAACTGTGGTACTGACTTAAGTTGAACTGGGTCTAAAAGCCCGTGCAAACCAGTGGAAGGAAGTTGAGATAGGAGCTGGATGATCTTTTCTCTTGTTTCTTGTTAAATGTGTCAGGTGATTCAAACAGTTTGGAGTCCATTAATGTTCCAAGAAAAAAACGTATTGAAGACTGTGTGGTAATCCTGGCAGGTATTTATTTGGATATATAAGAAGTTTTTTCTTGTTAAATTAAATGTTAGCATTGCCATGCTTGTTCTTTCACAGTTGTTCTGGTCCATGTGGTTTTTTTTTTTTTTTTTAAGGTTTAACTTTTTGGTATCAGTTCTGCTGCCTGAGACAATATATCATATATCCTTGTCTACAGCCTGCGGAGGGTGACAACGAGTTTCTGCAACTGCTGAAGAAACACAAAGAAAAAACAGAAGAAGAGATGAGAGAGCTAAGAAAAAAAACTGAAGAGCTGAAGAGGGAAAGGGACGAGGGAAAAGAAGTGATCGAGCGCCAGCATCGTTGTATTGACCACCTGCGTGCTAAACTGTTCCAGACGCAGGTAAATGCAAGCTTCACATCCTGTACGGTAACACGCAGACTAGCTGGGCACAAATATGAATTTCAGGTACAGCTTAGAGTGATGGGAAATAGAATTTTCAAATTCATACAAGAGGTAAAAATATAACATTACGCAGATTTCCACACATCAGTCTTTTTTTACTATAACTATTGAAAATTTATTGTTAAGAATGTTTTTGTAAATAATTAAAAATAACAGCAAAGTATCAACAATTTAAGCTGAGGTTCAGACAAGACATGATGCCATTGACAACGGGCTGCTTCACCCACCTTAGAGTGAAATGTAGAGTGAACTTTATTGTGAGTAGATCTTTTTACTGAATGCAGTGCCGTGCCAAAATCTTATTGAAGCCCTTACATTTCTTTAGCATTGTATTTGATTATAGAACAACACAAAGTAGTGCATCATTTTCAGGTGGCTTGCCACTAGCAAGTTGATTTAAAAACATGTAAAGAACACTTGACATTCTTCTGAACACACCATACCCATGGTGAAACATGAAGGTGTGAGCATCATGCTGTGGGGTGGGACAAGGAAGCTGGTCCAGTCTTTTTAATAATCATTTGCATTCCCTGCTACAAAAATGAGTTGTACCAGAGCTGTTTTGTCATCTACCGTCACAGCAATCATGCTCTTCTTGTTTGTGGGCTGATAGAATATCTTAATATTTTACAGATAAGCGGCAATGAGGAAGCTGTTCAACTTCGCTCCGAGGCACAGCACACCTCTGACTGGTAAGACTCAGTTCCCCATGAATACATGTAGATCATTCTGTGAAACTAACAGCACTCAACTAACTTTAAGCTAAACCTTAATGTAGTTCTGTTAAATTAATCGGAGCGGTATCCTGTTATAACTACAGGTCCTTCTCAAAATATTAGCATATTGTGATAAAGTTCATTATTTTCCATAATGTAATGATGAAAATTTAACATTCATATATTTTAGATTCATTGCACACTAACTGGAATATTTCAGGTCTTTTATTGTCTTAATATGGATGATTTTGGCATACAGCTCATGAAAACCCAAAATTCCTATCTCACAAAATTAGCATATCATTAAAAGGGTCTCTAAACGAGCTATGAACCTAATCATCTGAATCAACAAGTTAACTCTAAACACCTGCAAAAGATTCCTGAGGCCTTTAAAACTCCCAGCCTGGTTCATCACTCAAAACCCCAATCATGGGTAAGACTGCCGACCTGACTGCTGTCCAGAAGGCCACTATTGACACCCTCAAGCAAGAGGGTAAGACACAGAAAGAAATTTCTGAACGAATAGGCTGTTCCCAGAGTGCTGTATCAAGGCACCTCAGTGGGAAGTCTGTGGGAAGGAAAAAGTGTGGCAGAAAACGCTGCCCAACGAGAAGAGGTGACCGGACCCTGAGGAAGATTGTGGAGAAGGGCCGATTCCAGACCTTGGGGGACCTGCGGAAGCAGTGGACTGAGTCTGGAGTAGAAACATCCAGAGCCACCATGCACAGGCGTGTGCAGGAAATGGGCTACAGGTGCCGCATTCCCCAGGTCAAGCCACTTTTGAACCAGAAACAGCGGCAGAAGCGCCTGACCTGGGCTACAGAGAAGCAGCACTGGACTGTTGCTCAGTGGTCCAAAGTACTTTTTTCGGATGAAAGCAAATTCTGCATGTCATTCGGAAATCAAGGTGCCAGAGTCTGGAGGAAGACTGGGGAGAAGGAAATGCCAAAATGCCAGAAGTCCAGTGTCAAGTACCCACAGTCAGTGATGGTCTGGGGTGCCGTGTCAGCTGCTGGTGTTGGTCCACTGTGTTTTATCAAGGGCAGGGTCAATGCAGCTAGCTATCAGGAGATTTTGGAGCACTTCATGCTTCCATCTGCTGAAAAGCTTTATGGAGATGAAGATTTCATTTTTCAGCACGACCTGGCACCTGCTCACAGTGCCAAAACCACTGGTAAATGGTTTACTGACCATGGTATCACTGTGCTCAATTGGCCTGCCAACTCTCCTGACCTGAACTCCATAGAGAATCTGTGGGATATTGTGAAGAGAACGTTGAGAGACTCAAGACCCAACACTCTGGATGAGCTAAAGGCCGCTATCGAAGCATCCTGGGCCTCCATAAGACCTCAGCAGTCCCACAGGCTGATTGCCTCCATGCCACGCCGCATTGAAGCAGTCATTTCTGCAAAAGGATTCCCGACCAAGTATTGAGTGCATAACTGTACATGATTATTTGAAGGTTGACGTTTTTTGGATTAAAAACACTTTTCTTTTATTGGTCGGATGAAATATGCTAATTTTGTGAGATAGGAATTTTGGGTTTTCATGAGCTGTATGTCAAAATCATCCGTATTAAGACAATAAAAGACCTGAAATATTTCAGTTAGTGTGCAATGAATCTAAAATATATGAATGTTAAATTTTCATCATTAAATTATGGAAAATAATGAACTTTATCACAATATGCTAATATTTTGAGAAGGACCTGTACAGGTAGGTATACTCTAAGTCTTCAGGATTGTAGCATGCCTAATTAAATTTTTTTCCTTTCTTCTGCTTAACAAAGCCTCTGCCTTATCCTCCTTGGCCTCTTTTGTTTCATTTTCCCAGCTCTAGTCTGGCTAAACTCACAGAGCAGCTCGAGGCCACACAGGGCAGGTGAGCCTACAGCTCTGTGTGGCTGTCTTTTGCTTCCCTCTGTGAACATGTCACTAACTGCCTGCCTGTTGCCAAAAGCTAAACTCATTCTGTTTCTTGTGGGTTTCGCAAGTAGGTCAGACATTTTATCCACTTCGTTGTTATGCCATTCTTATGCATCAGAAGGGATTTTTACCATTGTCAAAAAAACAATCATTTATTTCTCAATCATTTTCTGCGTCATGTAACTGAATTTCTCTTTCTATTTTCTGCTAAAAAATAAAAGTAGCTATTAGCTAAATAAAGGAAATAGATTTATAGGAAAAGGGGTGTTAATTGAGTAACTAATTGGCAATTTTACTCAAGGGTCTTCCTACTCATTTGACAAAATTGAATCATGTGATTTCATTGCTAATAAATGACCAGTTTATATCAAAGTGCTGCAGTCATTGTTTACACTATAAAATTATAAAAAGTTACCATAGGTATAATTTTAGTCTTTGACTGAGCACAATTTTGACATGTACCAGTGACTGATTTCTTTCCCCTGTAGGTATCGGGAGCTGGAGGAGAAGCTGGATTACCTGCAGAAGAGCTCAGCTCAGCGTGACAGAACAGAAGCTCTGCTCAAACAAAAGGACAAAGAATGTGCCCAGGTCTGCTACAGGGCTTTTATAATCTTGAAGCTCCATCTACAGCAGAGTACAGTCCTAAAATATCCAGTGTTGGGATGTCTTTATCCCCTGTACAAATCTGAGTAATTTAACAATAGGCATTTGTCAAAGCTGGGTCAGTGTGGTGTATATGCTTAAAAACTCAGGAGCTTTTAAGTGTCAGAAAATTAAACACTACATTTCATAAGCGTGATTAAAGGGTCCACATTAGTACTGAGATTGTGTGCCACTTAATTTACTCATCAGTGACATTGTGGACGATGCATTATTCGTATTTAGTGAGTTTTTGAAGGTCTGACTTGACTCACAAAGCTACAGCGTTAAATTCCTGTGTTGCCCCTACCGATTATTCTGATGCAGAGCATCGCATATTTCAGGGCGTTTTAAGGCAATTGCGTGCAGACATGTATTTGTTGTAAGTTTTCTCTGCACACAATTACCTACTGTATAAAATTAGGTTGTTCTATGGTTCATTTTTTACTATTTGTAGGTTTTATAACCAAGGAAAACATCATAAATTTACAAAAGGAGAACATGCATTTTCGTCAAGGGGAACACTTCACCTTTATGTAAAATGACCAGATGATATAGTTTAATACCCAGTTGCCAAAAAATAATTTCTTTTACCATCTTCTATGGCGAGTCCTTGCAGGTACTGCAAGAAAAAAAATGTATCTGGCATTACAGAACTACCAGAACTAGCCTTTTTATACTTACCATCTATATTTAGAGACTCCTGCTCAGTTTTAGATTATTGTTGGTCAAAGTTATTTACGAGCTACTGTGAAGGGCCCAAAGAGCTACATTTGGTTTCAGAGCCAGAGGTTCAGGGGATCTTGCCCCTGTCAGAATGACTCTGAAAAACCAAACAGTAGTGCTGCACAACATGTTTCTGACCTATTTAACTCTCCTTTTACTGCAACCACAATGGAACCGATGAGGATGGGAGAGTGACTACACGTCTTGTAATTCTGCACTGTGTGTTAAAGAGTACCCTTCAGTTGCGGAGCAATTGCACAGTAAATCCCCTAGTTTGATGCAAACCCACAACATGACCACTGTGAAACTATCAATGCTGCCAATATTGGCCATGAGACCACTTCTGTGTCTGGTGACCTTAGGTGACCTTACCTGACTGTCTGAGGCAGCAGTAACACTGTTGCTTAACACATGATGCCTCCACTCCACATATGGTGCCCATTCTTGACTAACCACCTCCTGGTTTAATTATTTCCATAACTATCAGGTGTTTGTATGTGTACCATATTATATCCAAATCAGACCATTTCTTTGCATTGTTTAGCTGCCTTTGTCTGTGAATGTATTTTTAATGTTTAATCACTTCTATTTGCATTCCATCAGCTGGCCAAGGACTGTGAGGCTCTGAAAGCTCAGGCGACATCACTGTTGGGGGAACTGAATGAGAGACAGATCCTCTTGCAGAAAAGCGATGACGAGCGCAAAATGCTGGAGGAGAAGTGAGTCATCACTTTATATCAGCATAGCCACATTTATACGTTTTGTCTCTTTTCCTGAGCTGTTTCTTCTGTCTGTGTGCAGGCTGGTCAGTAAGGTGAAGGCTCTGCAGGTGGCAGAGCGAGAGCTGGATCAGCAGAGGAAACAGCATCACGTGGCCATGGACAAACTGCTGCTGCAGGTCCAGAGCCTTGAGAATGCCCTGAAGTCGGAGAGGCACGTGGTCACAGAGGAGAAGTGTGTTCAGCACACCTATTACCCTTGTAGTTTGTAGTCATTTGTCAAAATATTCAGAAAGTGTAATCTAGAAAGCTGAGGTGTATTTTAAAATATATTTTTTTTCTTTATTTCTCAGGAAAAAACTGTCACAACTGCAGCATGCCTACACATGTTTGTTTAGAGACTACGATTGTAAACTGAAGAGTGAGGTAAAAACGCACTCAGACAAACTTGTTCCCTCAATTGTTTGTTGTTCTAAAATTGGGCTCTGCGTATTGCTCCAGGGAGGAGATCTTAGCAGTAGACTGGAGGAGGCAGAGCGGGCGCTGGCCATAAAGCAGGACCTGATTGATAAACTAAAGGAGGAGGTGGAGCAGCAGAAAGGCTCGCTGGAAACTGTCCCTGTCCTCACTGCACAGGTAAAGTCCAAACAGTTGCCAAGAGGTGGATCTCACTTGTCTTTTCATTAGGCCTGAGCAGGAAGCCTGCAAGGGCCTATTGTTATCGTAGGATTTCTTATTCTTTCTTTTTTCCGTTGCATCTTTGCGGGGCAATTTGGGGACTTTGCCATGCACCAAAACTCACACAATTTTACCCAAAGTTGTCCCCCGATGAAAATTTTCATTCTTTAATGTTGTCGTCAGTGGGCGTGGACTAACCTCTTAGCCAAGCCCCCAAACGTGAGAAAGGCCGAACTGTAAGTCATAGAGATCTGAAATTTGGCACACAGGTAGAGCTCTCTTGGGGGTATGCCCTAAAATGCACAGGAAGTTGGCCATTTTGGGTCAAAGGCCAATTTTTGGCCGTTTTTCCCTTTTACTCACCTCGAACTTTAACGAGCTCCTCCTAGGGATTTTGAGCTATCGGCTTCATATTTGGTCAATATGCATTTAAGGCATGGGGGATTAAAAGTTATCAAAATCTTGAGTTTTTGACCATGTTTAGGGGGCGTGGCCGGGGCTCGAAAATAGTGTTCGCTCCCAAAGTGAAAAAGTGCAATAACTCTCTGGACCTTCGGGTTCCCGACGATCCTATGGGGTCATATGCTGACATCATCAAAGCCACACCCCCTGAGAACAGGAAGTCACTTTTTTTACTGGGACAGGTCGCTATCTGGCTGTCTACACTCAATCAACTTGAAACTCTGTCAGGACTGATAACTAGTGGGTCTAACTTCGTTTGAAGCACAGTAACTTTCCATAAAAGGGTGTGGCCGTGGTGGTGCGGCAAAGTTGGACGTCACACCATGGCCATACGTTAGGCTCTAATTTCCACATACATCATCTAATCTGCACCAAATTCAATGTGATTGATCCTAGTCCAGTCCCAACAGAGATCTGATGACATATTTGCTGGGCGTGGCCTAATTCGTCCACAGCGCCCCCTAGAAAATTTAAAAAAATCAGCCCCAAGCCATGCTTTGACCGAGGAACCTTAAATTTGGAACACATATGTAACTTCTCAGGACCTACAAAAAAGTCTCTTGGAGCGTTGGTCCAAACCCCACAGGAAGTCGGCCATTTTGTCTTGAAGTTGCCATTTTGACCCTGGTTTTGCCCTTTCTAGCCTGCATATCTGAGCGAACTCCTCCTACAGCTTTTGACTCAGTATGCTCTTAAGGCACTGGGGATCAAAAGTTATCAAAAGGTGGTTGATACATGAAAGCTTGTGGGCGTGGCCACGCCTCAAAATATGACTTCTCGCCATAAAAGACGAAATTGATATAGCTCCTACAAGGAAAGTCACAGAGACCTGAATTCTTCTGAGATTGATCTGCCTTTGGCCCTGAACAATATTCACGGATCAGATTTTGACATCTTCAAGCCCCGCCCCCTGAGAACAGGAAGTGTCATGTTTTCCTTTAGAGAGTCAATTTTTGATGTTCTTCACCTAATCAATGTGAAATTGTCCCAAGTTACAGATGACATGATGATGTTAGACAGCCGCCAGTACTGACTGCTTTAGCTGCAGGGTGTGGCTATGATGGCGTGGCGAATTCTGATGTCACGCCACGGCCATACCTTTGGCTCTAAATTACACATGCATGGTCCGATTCTCTCCAAAATAAATATGGTTGATCTTTGTCAGCCCCCAAACACCTCTTGGATTACATTGAAATTTGAATCAACAGCACCCCCTAGGACACTTCAAGGGCTATATCTCCCTCATACTTCATCGGATCCACTTGAAATGTCGTATACATTATCATGAGGTAATGATGGACATGTTGACACACGTAATTTATGACATTGTTTTAGCCCCGCCCACTGACAAACAAGTGAGTCCAGCTTACATCTGGAAGGTCATATTTACTCCAAATTTTGAATGCTTTTCGTCAAACCAAAACTCTGCATTACCGAAGATCATATGACATATTGCTCACAGTGCCACCTAGTGGTGACGTGTTGCAGTGAAGCTGTGTCATCTTCGGTGGCGTATACGTGGCGATGCCAGGCTCCCGCAATTGCTGCACAGGCCGAGTTGCGCTGAGGTGTGAGGGCCTTCAAAGCTGATTCCAGCTTTAATCTGTATTGTTTTTGTGCACATCATCCCTGACTTCTTCCTCCCTGTTGGAACTTAGGCCTTCACATTTTCTTGAGAAAGGGTGTCACAATGATCATATCTAGGAGCACTGGCACTCTGCTGAAGTCATGGTTCAAATTGAAACTGATAATAAGCTGCAACATCTATAATTCATAAATTGTTGCAGTGCTACAGTGCAAACATATTCATTACCAGTGAACATTTTAACTTCTTAGATTACAACCTCTAGCCAAGACCTACAGCACGCACTGGGGCAGTTCGCAGTCGAGTGTGAAGCGGCTGTAATGAAAATCAGCTCCTCCAAGTCCGAGGCCATGGTTCTCGACCGGAAAAGGATGGCTTGTCCACTTAAGGTTGGAGGGGAGTTCCTGCCTCAAGTGGAGGAGTTTAAGTATCTCGGGGTCTTGTTCACGAGTGAGGAAAGAATGGAGCAGGAGATCGACAGACTGATCGGTGCGGCTGCCACAGTAATCAGAATCAGAATCAGAAAAGCTTTATTGCCAAGTACGTTTTTGGACATACAAGGAATTTGTTTTGGCGTAGTCGGTGCAATACAGTACAAATTAAACAGTATAAACATATCTACAATATAATATAAATATATGTGCACAGTTTTAAGTGAGTGAGAGTAAATATAGAGCAGTATAAGATGCAAGAGCAATACAACAGTGCAGGTGATCATTGTGCAAGTAAAGCAGTGCAAGTAAAGCAGGAGTCCAAGCTGAGCGTTAATGTAACGCATAGAGTTGCAGGTTACAGGTGTCCTGTCAGCAAAAAAAGGAGGGGTGTGGGGGAAAGGGAGAATGTCAAGGTGGTTTCCGGGCTTTGTTAACCAGGCTGGTGGCAGATGGGAAAAAACTGTTCTTGTGGCGTGAGGTTTTGGTCCGGATGGACCGCAGCCTCCTGCCAGAGGGGAGAGTCTCAAAGAGTCTGTGACCGGGGTGGGAGGGATCAGCCAGAATCTTCCCGGCCCGCTTCAGGGTCCTGGAGGTGTACAGTTCCTGGAGCGACAGTAGACTGCAGCCAATCACCTTCTCAGCAGACCGAATGACACGCTGCAGCCTGCCCTTATCCTTGGCTGTAGCAGCGGCGTACCAGATGGTGATGGAGGAGGTGAGGATGGACTCAATGATGGCTGTGTAGAAGTGCACCATCATAGTCTTTGGCAGGTTGAATTTCTTCAGCTGCCGCAGGAAGAACATCCTCTGCTGGGCTTTCTTGATGAGGGAGCTGATGTTTGGCTCCCACTTGAGATCCTGGGAGATGATGGTTCCCAGGAAGCGGAAAGATTCCACAGTGTCAATTGTGGAGTCACAGAGGGTGATGGGGGCAGGTGGGGCTGGGTTCTGCCTGAAGTTCACAACCATCTCCACTGTCTTTAGAGCGTTGGGCTCAAGGTTGTTCTGGCTGCACCAGTCCAACAGATGGTC